>NW_027275685.1:0-52900 GCF_030028105.1 Mobula birostris
AGTACACGAAAACACTGCGATATATGGGAAGCTATATGATGTGCGTGAAAAATAGTGATATAGGGGAAGGTATGAGAGGTGCGCGAAAACACAGCGATATGGGGAATCTATGGAAGGTGCACGAAAACAGAGTGAAAAAGGAGAATGTATGAGAGGTGCAAGAATACACAGCGATGTAGGGGAAGCTATGCGAGGTGCGCGAAAACACAGCGATGTAGGGGAAGCTATGCGAGGTGAGCGAAAAACGTTGATATAACGGAAGCTATGAGAGGTACACGAAAACACAGCGAATTGGGGGATGCTATGAGAGGTGTGCAAAAGCATCGCAATATATGGGAAGCTATGGGAGGTGCGTGAAAACAGCGCGATACAGGGGTAGTTATCAGAGGTGCGCGAGAACACAGCCATATTGGGAAAGGTATGGGAGGTGCCCAAAAACACAGCGCTATAGAGGAATGTATGAGAGGTGCGCGAAAACACAGCGTTATTGGGGAAACTATTGGAGGTGAACGAAAACCCAGCGATATTGGGGAAGCTATGGGAGGTGCGCAAAAACAGGGCAATATGGGGGAATGTATGAGAGGTGCGTGATTACATGGCGACATAGGAGAAGTCATGGGAGGTGCGCGAAGACAAAGCGATTTAGGGGAAGTTATGAGAGGGAAGCGAAAACACAGCGATATAGGAGAGACCCTGGGAGTTGCACGAAAACACAGCAATATACGGGAAGGTATGGGACGTACACGAAAACACAGCGAAATAGTGGTAGGTATGAGAGCTGCACGAAAAAACGGCGATACAGGGGAAGGTATGAGAGGTGAGCGAAAACACAGCTATATAGGGGAAGTTATGAGAGGTGCACGAAAAAGAGACAATATAAGGGAAGCTATAAGAGGTGAACGAAAACACAGCGATACAGGGGAAAGTATGCGAGGTGTGCGAAAACACAATGATATTGGTGAAGCTAAGGGAACTGCGGGAAAACACAGCGATATAGGGGAAGCTATGGGAGGTGTGCGAAAACACCGCAACACAGGGGAAGGTACGAGAGCGGCGCGAAAACACAGCCATATTGGGGCAGGTATGAGAAGTGCGTGAAAACACAGCATTATTGGAGAAACTATGGGCGGTGCGCGATAACACAGCAATAAAGGGGAAGGTATGGGAGGTGAGGGAAAACACGGTGATACAGGAGAAGGTATGAGAGGTGCGCGAAAAAACAGCGACATTGGGGAAGCTCTGCGAGGAGCGCGAAAACACTGCGATATAAGGGAAGCTATGGGAGGTGCGTGAAAACAGGACGATACAGGGGAAGTTATGAGAGGTGTGTCAGAACACAGCCATATTGGGGAAGGTATGAGAGGTGCGCAAAATCACAGCGATATATGGGAGGCTATGAGAAGTGCGCGACAACAGAGAGATGTAGGGGAAGCTATCGGAGGTATGTGAAAACACGGCGACACAGGGGAACCAATGAGAGGTGCCCAGAAACGCAGCGATATAGGGAACAGTATTAGAGGTGTGTGATAACACAGCGATATAGGGGAAGGTATGACAGCTGCATTAAAACACCGATATGGGGAAGCTATGGGAGGTGCACGAAAATACAGCTAAAAAGGGGAAGGTATGAGAGCTGCGCAAAAACACAGCAACATATGGGAAGCTATGGGATGTGCACAAGAACAGAGTGATATAGGGAAAAGTATGAGAGGTGCAAGAAAACACAGAGATATAGGGGAAGCTATGGGAGGTGAGTGAAAACACGGAGATATAGGAGAAGGTATGAGAGGTGCGCGAAAACATGGCGATATGGGGAATCTATGAGAGGTGCGCGAAAACACCGCAATTTAGGGGAAGGTATGAGAGGTGCACGAAACAAAGCAATTTAGGGAAAGCTATGAGATGTGCGCGAAAACAGCAAACTAGTGGAAGCTATGGGAGGTGCGCGAAGACACGGTGATATAGGGGATGGTTTGAGAGGTGCACAAAAACACAGCGATATAGGGGAAGCTATGGGAGGTGCATGAAAACAGGGCGATACAGGTGAAGTTATGAGAGGTGCGCGAGAACACAGCCATATTGGGGAAGGTATGAGAGGTGCGCAAAAACACAGCGATATAGGGGAAGCTATGGGAGGTATGCGAACACACAGCGATATAGGGGAAGCTATGAGAGGTGTGCAAAAACACTGCGATATATTGGAAGCTATGGGAGGTGCGTGAAAACGGCGATACAGGGGAAGTTATGAGAGGTGCGTGAGAACACAGCTATTTTGGGGAAGGTATGAGAGGTGCGCAAAAAGACAGCGATATAGGGGAAGCTATGGGAGGTGTGCGAAAACACAGAGATTTAAGGGATGCTATGAGAGGTGTGCAAAAGCATCGCAATATTTGGGAAGCTATGGGAGGTGCGTGAAAACAGCGCGATACAGGGGAATTTATCAGAGGTGCACGAGAACACTGCCATATTGGGGAAGTTATGGGAGGTGCAGAAAAAGAATGCAATTTTGGGGACACTATGGGAAGTTGGCGAAAATAGCGATTTAGGGGAAGCTCTGACAGGTGCTCGAAAAGAACGCTATATAGGGGCAGCTATGGGAGGTGTGCGAAAACACACCAATATTGGGGAAGGTATTGGAGGTGCGTGGAAACACTGCGATATAGAGGAAGGTATGAAATGTGCTCCAAAACACTGCGATGGAGGGGAATGTATGAGAGGTGGGCAAAAATACGGCGATATAGGGGAAGGCATGAGTGGTGCGTGAAAACAGAGCGGTATTGGGGATGCTATGGGTGTTGCGCAAAAACACAGTGATGTAGGGGAAGCTATGAGAGGTGCACGAAAACAAAGCGATGGCGTGAAAGCTATGAGAGGTGCGCAGAAACACGGTGACATGGGGGATGCTCTGAGATTTGCACGAAAAGACAGAGTTATAGGGGAAGCTATGGGAGGTGTGTGAATAAACAGTGATATAGGAGAAGCTATGAGAGGTGCAAGAAAACACAATGATATAGGGGAAGGTATGTGAGGTGCGCAGAAATGCGGCAATATAGTGGAAGCTATGAGAGGTGCGCAAAAATATGGCGATGTAGGGGAAAGTATGGGAGGTGCGTGAAAACACAGTGATGTAAGGGAAGGTATGAGAGGTGTGCGAAATCACAGCAACATAGGGGAAGGTAGGAGAGCTCCACAAAAACAAGGCGATATATAGGAAACTATTGGATGTGCGTGAAAGCACAGCGATGTAGGGGAAGGTATGAGAGCTGTGAGATAACACAGCGATATAGGGGAAGGTATGCGAGGTACATGAAAGCATGGCAATATAGGGGAAGGTATGGAAGGTGCACAAAAACACAACAATATAGGAGAAGCTATGGGAGGTGCACAAAAACACAGCGATATAGGGGAAGTTATGAGAGGTGTGTGAAAACGCAACGATATAGGGGAAGGTATGAGAGGTGCACGAAAACAGAGCAATGTCAGGGAAACTATGACAGGTGCAGAAAAACATGGGGTACAGGGGAAGCTATGGAAGGTGCGCAAAACACAGCGATATAGGGGAAGGTATGAGAGGTGCACAAAAACACAGCAATATAGGTGAAGCTATGGGAGGTGCGCGAAAACATAGAGAATAGAGAAAACTATCAGAGATGCGCAAAAACATAGCGATATATGGGAAGCTATGGGAGATGCGTGAAAAAAGAGCGATATGGGGGAGGTATGAGAGGTGTGAGCATACACATCGAAATAGGGGAAGCTATGGGTGTTGCGTGAAAACGGCGATATAGGAGAAGGTATGAGAGGTGCGCGAAATCACGGCGATAGAACGCAAGGTTTGAGGGTTGCGTAAAAACACAGCAATATAGGGGAAGCAATGGGAGGTGCACAAAAACAGCAATGCACGGGAAGGTATGGAATGGGCACGAAAACGCAGCGATATAGTGGATGGTATGAGAGGTGATCAAAAACATGGTGATGTAGGAGAATTTATGAGTGGTGCACAAAAAGGCGGCGATACAGCGGAAGGTATGAGAGGTGAGCGAAAACACAGCTATATAGGGGGAGGTATGCGAGGTGCACGAAAACACAGCGATATAGCGGAAGCTATGAGAGGTGCCTGAATACACAGCGATATAGGGGTATGCATGAGAGGTGCACAAAAACACAGCGATACGGAGAAGCGATGGGAAGAGCGCAAAAACACGGCGATACAGGGGAATGTATGAGAGGTGAGTGAAAACACGGCGATACAGGGGTATGTATACAGGGGAATGTATGAGAGGTGAGTGAAAACACGGCGATGTAAGGGGAGCTATGCGAGCTGCGCAAAAACATTGTGATATAGCTGAAGCTATAAGAGGTGCGCAAAAAGACAGCAATATAAGGGAAGGTATTGGAGGTGAGCGAAAACACAGCAATATAGGGGAAGGTATGAAAAGTGCACGAAAACACGATATAGGGGAAGGTATGGGAGGTGTGCGAAAAGACAGTGATATAGGGGAAGGTATGAGAGGTTGTGAAAACAGAGCAATGTCAGAGAAACTATGACAGGTGCAGAAAAACATGGGGTACAGGGGAAGCTATGGAAGGTGCGCAAAACACAGCAATGTAGGGGAAGGTATGACAGGTGCGCGAAATCACAGCGATATAGGGGAAGCTATGAGAGGTGTGTGAAAACAGAGTGATATAGGGGAAGGTATGAGAGGTGAACGAAGAAACGGTGATCTAGGGGATGGTATGAGAGGTGCGCAAGGCACAGCGATATAGGGGAAGTTATGAGAAGTGCACAACAGCACAGTGATGTAGGGAAAGCATTGGGAGATGCGCGAAAACACGACGATAAACAGGAAGCCATGGGAGCTGCATGAAAACACGGCAATATAGGGGAAGGTATGAGAAGTGCGCGACAACACAGCACCTCCTATAGCTTCCGCAAATTCGCTGTGTTCTCTCACACATCTCATACCTTCCCCTATATCACTCTGTTTTCGTGCACCATCCATCGCTGTTTTCGCGCATCTCTCATACCTTCCACTATATCACTGTGTTTTTGCGCACCTCTGGTAGCTTCCCCTATATCGAATTTTTTTTTGCATACCTCTCATAACTTCCTCTATATCGCTGTGTTTTCCTGTGCCTCTCATATCTTCCCCTATATTGCTGTGTTATCAAGCAGCTCTCATAGCTTCCCCTATATTGCTATGTTGTCGCGTACTTCCCATAGCTTCTGCTATATCGCTGTGTTTTCGCGCACCTCTCAAAGCTTGCCCTATATCGCTCTGTTATCGCGCACCTCCCATAGCTTCCCATATATCGCTGCGTTTTCGCGCACCTCTCATAGCTTCCCCTTATCGCTGTGTTTTCGCGCACCTTGCATACCTTCCCCTATATCGCCGTGTTTTCGCACACCTCTCATAGCTTCCCCTATATCGATGTGTTTACGCGCACCTCTCAGACCATCCCCTATATTGATGTGTTTACGCGCACATCTCATACCTTCCCCTATATCACTGTCTTTTCGCGCACCTCTCATACCTACCACTATATAGCCGTGGTTTCGCAGACCTCTCATACCTTCCTCATATGGCTGTGTTTTCATGCACCTCCCATAACTTCCCCTATGTCGCTGTGTTCTCATGCACCCCTCATCACTTCCCCTATATTGCTCTGCTTTTGCACACCTTGTAGAGCATCCCCTATATCGTTGTGTTTTTGATGACCTCTCATAGCTTTTCCTATATCGCCGTGTTCTCATGCACCTCTCACACCTTCCCCTTTTTAACTGAGTATTCGCTCATCCCTCATACCTTCCCCTATATCGACATGTTTTCACTCAACTCTCATACCTTCACATATATCGTCGTGTTTACGCGCACATCCCTGAGCTTCGCCTATATCACTGTGTTTTCGCGCACCTCTCTTACCTTCCCCTATATCGCCGTGTATTCGCGCACCTCCCATAACTTCCCCTATATTGCTGTCATTTCACGCTCCTCCCATAGCTTCCCCTATATAGCTGTGTTTTCGCTCACATCTCATAACTTCCCCTATATCGCCCTGTTTTCGCGCACCTCTCATACATTCTCCTACATCGCCATGTTTTTGCGCACCTCCTATACCTTCCACTATATCGCTGTTTCCTCGCACATACCATAACTTCCCATATATTGCTCAGTCTCTGCGCACCTCACATAGCTTCCTCTATATCGCCATGTTTTTGCGCACTTCTCATATATTCCATAATAGTGCTGTGTTTTCTCGCACCTCCCATACCTTCCCCTTATCGCTGTGTTTTCGCGCACCTCTCATAACTTCCCCTGTATCGCTGTGTTTTCGCACACTTCCCATAGCTTCCCCTATATCGCCGAGTTTTCATGCACCTCTCATATCTTTCCCTATATCGATGTTTTCGCACACCTCTCATAGCTTGCCATATATTGAGATGTTTTTGCGCACCTCTCATAGCTTCCCCTAAGTCGCTGTGTTTGACGCAGCTCACATAGCTTCCCCTATATCGCTGTGTTTTCACGCACCTCTCATACCTTCCCCTATATCGCTGTGTTTCCATGCACCTCCCATAGCTTCCCCCATATCATTGTGCTTTCGTACACCTCTCTTACCTTTCCCTATAATGCTGTGTTTTCATGCAGCTCTCATAGCTTCCTCTTTATCGCCATGTTTTCATGCACCTGGCATAGCTTCCCCTATATGGCCGTGTTTTCGTGCACCTCTCATAGCTTCCCCTATATCTACATGTTTCACGCACCTCTCATAACTTCCATTATATCGCTGTGTTTTCGCGCACCTTCCATAGCTTCCCCAATATAATGGTGTTTTCAAAAACCTCTCATACCTTCCCGTATATCGCTGTGTTTTTGTGCACCTCTCATATCTTCCCCTATATTGCTGTGTTGTAGCTTACCTCCCATAGCTTCTGCTATATCGCTGTTTTCGCACACATCTGTTAGCTTGCCATATAATGCGATGTTTTTGCGCACCTCTCATAGCTTTCCCTTATTGCTGTGTTTTCACGCATCTTCCATAGCTTCCCCATTATGGCTGTGTTTTCGGGCATCTCTCATACCTTACCCTATATCGCCATGTTTTCATGCACATCTGATAACTTCCCCTATATCGCTCTGTTATCGCACACCTCTCATAGTTTCCCATATATCGCTGCATTTTTGCGCACCTCTCATAGCTTCTCCTTATCGCTGTATTTTCACGCACCTCTTATAGCTACCCCTATATCAATGTATTTACGCGCACCTCTCATACCTTCCCCTATATCGCTGTGTTTTCGTGCACCTCGCATAACTTCCCATACATAACTGCATTTTTCCGCACCTCTGATAGCTACCCCTATATCAATGTGTTTATGTACACCTCTCATACCTTCCCCTATATCGCCCTGTTTTCGCGCACCTCTCATACGTTCCCGCATATCTCTGTCTTTTTGCGCAGTCTCATACCTACCACTATATCGCAGTGGTTTCGCAGACCTCTCATACCTTCCCAAGTATTGCTGTGTTTTAGTGCACCTCTCATACCCTCCTCATATGGGTGTATTTTCACGCACCTCCCATAGCTTCCCCTATGTCGCTGTGTTCTCGTGTACCTCTCATCACTTCCCCTATATCGCTCTGCTTTCTCGCACCTCGCAGAGCATCCCCTATATGTTTGTGTTTTGGTGCACCTCTCATACCTTTCTCTATATCACCGTGTTTTTGCTGACCTCTCATAGCTTTGCGTATATCGCCGTGTTCTCTCACACCTTCCCCTTTTTAGCTGAGTATTCGCTCATCCCTCATACCTTCCCCTATATCGACGTGTTTTCACGCAAATCTCATACCTTCCCCTATATCGCCGTGTTTTCACGCACCTCCCATAACTTCCCCTGCATCGCTGTGTTTTCGCACACTTCCCATAGCTTCCCCTATATTGCTGTGTTTTCGTGTACCTCCCATAAATTCCGCCATATCGCTGTTTTCGCACACCTCTCATAGCTTGCCATATATTGCGACGCTTTCGCGCACTTCTCATAGCTTCCCCTAAATCACTGTGTTTGACGCACCTCGCATAGTTTCCCATTTATCGCTATGTTTTCACACACCTCTCATCCCTTCCCCTATATCGCTGTGATTTTGCACACCTCCCATAGCTTCCCCCATATCATTGTGTTTTCGCACACCTCTCATACCTTCCCCTATAACACTGTGTTTTCGCTCACATTTTATAGTTTCCTGCATATCGCTGTGTTTTTGTGCACCTCTCGTATCTTGCCCCAAATTGCTGTGTTGTAGCATACCTCCCACAGCTTCCGCTATGTCATTGTTTTCGCACACCTCTCATAGCTTACCTTATATTATGATGTTTTTGCGCACCTCTCATAGCTTCCCCTACATCGCAGAATTTTCGCGGACCTTTCGTACATTCTCCTATATCACAGTGTTTTCACGCATCTCCCATAGCTTCCTCTTTATTGCCATGTTTTCGTGCACCTGGCATAGCTTCCCCTACATCGCTGTGTTTTCGCGCATTCTCTCATAAATTCTCCTATATCGCAGTGTTTTTCCACACCATCCAGAAATTCCCCTATATCGCCGTGTTTTCGCGCACTTCGCATAGCTTCAACAATATCGTTGTGTTTTCGCGCACCTCTCAGAACTTCCTTTTTTTAGCTGAGTTTTCACTCATCTCTCATACATACCGCTATATCGACGTGTTTCATGCACCTCTCCTAACTTCCCCTATATCGCTGTGTTTTCGCGCACCTCCCATAGCTTCCCCAATATAATGTGTTTTCGCAAACCTCTCATACCTTCCCCTATATCGCTGTGTTTTCGCTCACCTCTTATAGCTTTCCGTATATCGCCGTGTTTTCGTGCACCTCTCATATCTTCCCCTATATTGCTGTGTTGTAGCATAGCTCCCATAGCTTCCGCTATATCGCTGTTTTCGCACATATCTCATAGCTTGCCATATAATGCGATGTTTTTGCGCACCTCTCATAGCTTCCCCTATAGCGTTGTGTTTTCGCACACCTCCCATACCTTCCCCTTATCGCTGTGTTTTCGCACACCTCCCATACCTTCCCCTATATCGCTGTGTTTTCGCACACCTCCCATAGCTTCCCCAATATAATTGTGTTTTTGCACACCTCTCACACCTTCTCCTATATCACCGTGTTTCTGCGCACCTCTCATACATTCCCCTATATCGCCATGTTTACGCACACCTCTGCTAACTTACACTATATCGCTGTGTTTTCGTGCGCCTCCCATAGCTTCCCCTATATCGCTGAGTTTTTGCGCACCTCTGATAGCTTCCCCTTTCTCGCCGTGTTTTCATGCACCTTTCATACCTTCCCTCTTTTAGTTGTATTTTCGCTTATCTCTCATACCATCTCCTATATAGCCGTGTTTCCACGCACCTCTCATACATTCCCCTTTATCGCCATGTTTTCGCACACCTCTGATAGCTTCCCCTTATTGCTGTGTTTTCGTGCACCTCTCATTGTTTCGCCTATATCGTTGTGTTTTCGCGCACACCTCATACCTTCAACTATATCAATGTGTTTTCGCGCACCTTTCGTAATACCCCTATATCGATGTGTTTTCGCGCACCTCTCATCCCTTCCCCAATATGGCTGTGTTTTCGCGCACCTCTCATGACTTCCCCTGCATCACTGTGTTTTCGCACACTTCCCATAGCTTCCCCTATATCGCTGCGCTTTCGCGCACCTCGCATCGCTTCCCCTATATCATTGTGTTTTCGCGCACCCCTCATACCTTCAACTATATTGATGTGTTTTCGCGCACCTCTCGTAATACCCCCTATATCGTTGTGTTTTCGCGCACCTCTCATACCTTCCCCTATATCGCTCTGTTATCGAACACCTCCCATAGCTTCCCATAGATCGTTGCGTTTTTGCTCATCTCTCATAGCTTCTCCTATATCGCCGTGTTTTCGTGCACCTTTCATACCTTCCCTCTTTTAGTTGTGTTTTCGCTTATCTCTCATACCATCCCCTATATAGCCGTGTTTCCGCGCACCTCTCATACATTCCCCTTTATCGCCATGTTTTCGCTCACCTCTGATAACTTCCACTTATCGCTGTGTTTTTGCGCACCTCTCATTGTTTCCCGTATATCGCTGTGTTTTCGCGCACCTGGCAGCGCTTCCCCTATATCGTTGTGTTTTCATGCACCCCTCATACCTTCAACTATATCGATGTGTTTTTGCGCAGCTCTCGTAACACCCCCTATATCGATGTGCTTTCGCCCACCTCTCATACCTTCCCCTATATCTCTGTTTTCGCGCACCTCTCATAGATTCCCCCATATCACTGTCTTTTCACGCTCCTCACATACCTTCCCGTATATCGCTGTGTTTTCACTCACCTCCCGTAGATTCCCCTATGTCGCGGTGCTCTCGTGCACCTCTCATCACATCCCCTATTTCGCTCTGCTTTCGCGCACCTCCAATTGCTTCCCCTACGTCACTGTGCTTTTGCGCACCTCTCATAACTTCCCATGTATCTCCGTTTTAATGCACCTCCCATAGCTTTGCCTATATTACTATGTTGTCGCGTACCTCCCATAGATTCAGTTATATCACTGTTTTCGCACACCTCTCATAGCTTGCCATATATTGCGATGTCTTTGCACACTTCTCATAGCTTTCCCTACATTGCTGTGTTTTCACGCACCTCTCATCCCATCCCCTATATAGCCGTGTTTCTGCGCACCTCTCATACATTCCCCTATATCGCCATGTTTTCGCGCACCTCTGATAACTTCCACTATATCGCAGTGTTTTCGCGCACCTCTCATAGCTTCCCGTAGATCGCTGCATTTTCGCACACCTCTTATAGCTTCCCTTATATTGCCGTGTTTTCATGCACCTCGCATACCTTCCCCTATATAGCCGTGGTTTTGCGCAACTCCCATAACTTCCCCTTTCTCGCCGTGTTTTCGTGCACCTTTCATACCTTCCCTCTTTTAATTGCATTTTCGCTTATCTCTCATACCATCCCCTATATAGCCGTGTTTCCACGCACCTCTCATACATTCCCCTTCATCGCCATGTTTTCGCACACCTCTGATAACTTCCCCTTATCGCTGTGTTTTCACGCACTTCCCATAGCTTCCCCTATATCGCTGTGTTTTCTCGCACCCCCCCTACCTTCCCCTATATCGCTGTGTTTTCACGCACCTCCCATACATTTCCCTATATCGACGTGTTTTCACGCACCTGTAATAGCTTCCCGCATATCACTGTCTTTTTGCGCACCTCTCATACCTACCATTATATCGCTGTGGTTTTGCAGACCTCTCATACCTTCCCCAATATTGCTGTGTTTTAGTGCGCCTCTCATACCTTCCTCATATGGCTGTGTTTTCATGCACCTCGTATACCTTCCCCTATATAGCCGTGTTTTTGCGCAACTCTCATAGCTTCCCCTTTCTCGCCGTGTTTTCGTGCACCTTTCATACCTTCCCTCTTTTAATTGCATTTTCGCTTATCTCTCATACCATCCCCTATATAGCCGTGTTTCCACGCACCTCTCATACATTCCCCTTTATCGCCATGTTTTCGCACACCTCTGATAACTTCCCCTTATCGCTGTGTTTTCACGCACTTCCCATAGCTTCCCCTATATCGCTGTGTTTTCTCGCACCCCTCCTACCTTGCCTATATCGCTGTGTTTTCATGCACCTCCCATACATTTCCCTATATCGACGTGTTTTCACGCACCTGTAATAGCTTCCCGCATATCACTGTCTTTTTGTGCACCTCTCATACCTACCATTATATCGCCGTGGTTTTGCAGACCTCTCATACCTTCCCCAATATTGCTGTGTTTTAGTGCGCCTCTCATACCTTCCTCATATGGCTGTGTTTTCACACACCTCTCATTGCTTCCCCTACATTGCTGTGTTTTCGCGCACCTCGCATCGCTTCCCCTATATCGTTGTGTTTTCGTGCACCTCTCATACCTTCAACTATATCACTGTGTTTTCGCGCACTTCTCATACCTTCCCCTATATCGCTGTGTTTTTGCTGACCTCTCATAGCTTTGCCTATATTGCCGTGTTCTCGCGCACCGCTCACACCTTCCCCTTTTTAGCTGAGTATTCACTCATCCCTCATACCTTCCCCTATATCGACGTGTTTTCACGCAACTCTCATACCTTCACGTATATCGCCGTTTTTGCGCAGATCCCTTAGCTTCGCCAATATCACTGTGTTTTCGAGCACCTCTCATACCTTCCCCTATATCGCCGTGTTTTTGAGCTCCTCCCATAGCTTCCCCTATATAGCTGTGTTTTCGCTCACATCTCATAACTTCCCCTGTATCACCGTGTTTTCACGCACCTCTCATACATTCTCTTACATCGCCGCGTTTTTGCGCACCTCCCATACCTTCCACTATATCGCTGTGTTTTCTCGCACATACCATACCTTCCCATATATTGCTCAGTTTCTGCGCACCTCCCATAGCTTCCTCTATATTGCCTTGTTTTTGCGCACTTCTCATATATTCCACTATAGTGCTGTGTTTTCTCGCACCTCCCATACCTTCCCCTTATCGCTGTGTCTTCGCGCACCTCCCATACCTTCCCGAATATGGCTGTGTTTTCGTGCACTTCTCATAACTTCCCCTGTATTGCTGTGTTTTCACACACTTCCCATAGCTTCCCGTATATCGCCGTGTTTTCACGCACCTCTCATATCTTCCCCTCTATAGATGTGTTATCAAGTGGCTCTCATAGCTTGCCCTATATTGCTGTGTTTTCATGTACCTCACATAGCTTCCCCTATATCGCTATGTTTTCACGCACCTCTCATCCTTTCCCCTATATCGCTGTGATTTCGCACACCTCCCATAGCTTACCCTATATTGCCGTGTTTTCGTGCACCTCTTATATCTTGCCCTTTATTGCTTTGTTTTCGCATACCTCCCATAGCTTCCGCTATATCGCTGTTTTTGCACACCTCTCATAGCTTACCTTATATTGTGATGTTTTTACGCACCTCTCATAGCTTCCCCTACATCACAGAATTTTCGCGCACCTCTCATACATTCTCCTATATCGCAGTGTTTTCACGCAGCTCCCATAGCTTGATCTTTATCGCCATGTTTTCGCGCACCTGGCATAGCTTCCCCTATATTGCTGTGTTGTAGCATACCTCCCATAGGTTCCGCTATATCGCTGTTTTTGCACACCTCTCATAGCTTACCTTATATTGTGATGTTTTTACGCACCTCTCATAGCTTCCCCTACATCACAGAATTTTCGCGCACCTCTCATACATTCTCCTATATCGCAGTGTTTTCACGCAGCTCCCATAGCTTGATCTTTATCGCCATGTTTTCGTGCACCTGGCATAGCTTCCCCTACATTGCTGTGTTTTCGCGCACCTCTCATACCTTCCCCTTTTAGCTGAGTTTTCGCTCATCTCTCATACCTACCCCTATATCGACGTGTTTCACGCACCTCTCATAACCTCCCCTTATATCACTGTGTTTTTGCGAACCTCCCATAGCTTCCCCAATATAATTGTGTTTTCGCTCACCTCCCATAACTTCCCCATTATGGCTGTGTTTTTGCACATCTCTCATAACTTCCTATGTTTGCTGTGTTTTCGCACCCCTCCCATAGCTTCCCCAATATCATTGTGTTTTTGCACACCTCTCACACCATCCCCTATACCTCCGTGTTTCCAGTACGTCTCATATCTTCCCCTATATCGCTGTGTTATCAAGCAGCTCTCATAGCTTCCTCTATATTGCTATGTTGTCGCGTACCTCCCATAGTTTCAGCTATATTGCTGTTTTCGCACACCTCTCATAGCTTGCCATATATTGCGATGTTTTTGTGCACTTCTCATAGCTTCCCCTACATCGCTGTGATTTTGCGCACCTCTCATACCATCCCCTATATAGCCGTGTTTCTGCGCACCTCTCATACATTCCCCTATATCGCCACGTTTTCACGCACCTCTGATATCTACCACTATATGGTTGTGTTTTCGCGCACCTCTCATACCTTCAACTATATCACTGTGTTTTCGCGCACCTCTCATACCTTCCCCTATATCGCTGTGTTTTTGCGCACCTCTCATACCTTCAACTATATCGCTGTGTTTTTGCGCACCTCTCATGGCTTCCCTTACATCACTCTGTTTTCGCACACCTCTCATAATTCCCCTATATCGCCACGTTTTCACGCACCTCTGATAACTACCACTATATCGCTGTGTTTTCTCGCACCCCTCATACCTTCCCCTATATCGTTCTGTTATCGCGTACCTCCCATAGCTTCCCATAGATCGCTGCGTTTTCGCACACCTCCCTTAGCTTCCCCTATATTGCCATGTTTTCGTGCACCTCTCGTACATTCCCCCTTTTCGCTTATCTCTCATACCAACCCCTATATAGCCGTGTTTCCGCGCACCTCTAATACATTCCCCCTTATCGCTGTGTTTTCGCGCACCTCTCATTGTATCCCCTATATCGCTGTGTTTTCTCGCACCTCGCATCGCTTCCCCTATATCATTGTGTTTTCGCGCAATCTCTCATACCTTCAAGTATGTCGATGTGTTTTCGTGCACCCCTCGTAGCACCCCCTATGTCGATGTGTTTTCGCCCACCTCTCATACCTTCCCTATATCTCTGTGTTTTTGCGCTCCTCTCATAGATTCCCCCATATCACTGTCTTTTCGCGCACCTCTCATACCTTCCCTAAAATTGATATATTTTCATGCACCTCCCATAGACTCCCCTATGTCGCTGTGCTCTCGTGCACCTCTCATTACTTCCCCTATATCGCTCTCCTTTCGCGCACCTCCCATAGCTTCTCCTACGTCACTGTGTTTTAGCGCACCTCTCATAACTTCCCCTATACCTCCCTGTTTTAATGCACCTCCCATAGCTTCCCATATATTGCCATGTTTTTGCGCACATCTCATATCTTCCCATATATTGCAATGTTTTTGCGCACCTCTCATAGCTTCCCTGAAATCACTGTTCTTGTGCACCTCTCATAGCTTCCCCTATATCGACCCTATATCGACGTGTTCTCGCGCACCTCGCATAGCTTCCCCTACATCGCTGTGTTTTCGCGCACCACTCATACCTTCTCCTATATCGCCTTTTATTTCACGCACCTCCCATAGCTTCTGCGAAATTGCTGTGTTTTCTCGCACATCTCATACCTTCCCCTATATTGCTCTGTTTTCTTGCACCTTCCAAAGCTTCACATGTATCGCTGTGTTTTTGTGCACCTCTTGTAGCTTCCCCTATATCGATGTGTTTTCGTGCATGTCTCACAACTTCCTTGAAATTGCTGTGTTTTTGTGCACCTCTGATACCTTCCCCTATATCGTTGTGTTTTCACGCACCTCTCATATCATCCCCTGTATCGCTACATTTTCGCACGCCTCTCATCGCTTCCCCTATATCAACGTGTTTTCAAGCACCTCTCATACCTTTACGTATATCGCCGTGTGTTCATGCACCTCTCATACCATCCCCTAATTCGCTGTGTTTTTGCGCACGTCCCATACCTTCCCATAAATTGCTCAGCTTTTGCGCACCTCCCATAGCTTCCTCTATATCGCCATGTTTTCGTGCTCCTATTATTTATTCTACTATAGCGCTGTGTTTTCGTGCACCTCCCATACCTTCCCCTTATCACTGTGTTTTCGCGCACCTCCCATACCTTCCCCAATATTGCTGTGTTTTCGCGCTCCTCTCATACTTTCCACTATATCGCTGTGTTTTCGCGCACATCCCATACCTTCCCATATATTGCTTAGCTTTCACGCACCTCCCATAGCTTCCTCTATACTGCCATGTTTTTGCGCACCTCTCACTTATTCCACTATAGCGCTGTGTTTTCACGCACCTCTCGTACATTCCCCTTATCGCTGTGTTTTCACGCACCTCCCATACTTTCCTGTATATCGCCGGGTTTTCGCAGACCTCTCATATCTTCCACTATATTGCTGTGTTTTCGCGCACCTCTCATACCTTCCCGTATATCGCTGTGTTTCGAGCACGTCCATACCTTCCCATATATTGCTCAGCTTTCACGCACCTCCCATAGCTTCCTCTATATTGCCGTGTTTTCGCGCACCTCTCATTTATTCCACTATAGCGCTGTGTGTTCACGCACCTCTCGTACATTCCCCTTATCGCTATGTTTTCGCGCACCTCCCATACTTTCCTGTATATCGCCGGGTTTTCGCAGGACCTCTCATAACTTCCACTATATTGCTGTGTTTTCGCGCACCTCTCATACCTTCCCGTATATCGCTGTGTTTTCGAGCACGTCCCATACCTTCCCATATATTGCTCAGCTTTCACGCACCTCCCATAGCTTCCTCTATATTGCCGTGTTTTCGCGCACCTCTCATTTATTCCACTATAGCGCTGTGTTTTCGCGCACCTCAGACATTCCCCTTATCACTGTGTTTTCGCGCAGCCCCCATACTTTCCAGTATATCGCCATGTTTTCGTAGACTTCTCATAACTTCCACTATATTGCTGTGTTTTAGCGCACCTCTCATACCTTCCCGTATATCGCTGTGTTTTCACGCACCTCCCGTAGATACACCTATGTCGCTGTGCTCTCGTGCACCTCTCATCACTTCCCCTATATCGCTTTGCTTTCGCGCACATCCCATAGCTTCCCCTACGTCACTGTTTTAGCGCACCTCTCATAACTTCCCCTATATCTCCCTGTTTTAACGCACCTCACATAGCTTCCCATATATCACCGTGTTTCCGCGCACATCTCATAGCTTCCCATATATTGCAATGTTTTTGTGCACCTCTCATAGCTTCCCCCAAATCGCTGTGTTTTTGTGCACCTCTCATATCTTCCCCTATATCGCCGTGTTCTCACGCACCTCGCATAGCTGTCCATATATCGCTGTGTTTTCGCCCACCACTCATACCTTCTCCTATATCGCCTTTTATTTCACGCACCTCCCATAGCTTCCCCAAAATTGCTGTTTTCGCGCACCTCTTATACCTTCCTCTACATCGCTCAGTAATTGCGCAGCTCACATAGCTTCCCCCTATATCGCCGTGTTTTCACTCACCTCTCACTCCTTCCCCTGTATCACCGCGTTTTCGCTTCCCTCTCATAATTTCCCATATATCGCCGTGTTTTCGTGCACATCACATAGATTCCCCTACATCGCTGTGTTGTCGCGCACTTCTCATACCTTCCCTATATCGTGTATTCGGGCATCTCTCATACCATCCCCTATATCGCCGTCTTTACGCAGACATCCCATACCTTCCCCTATGTCGCTGTGTTTTTGCTCACCGCTCATCCATTCCCCTGCATTGCTGTGTTTTCGCGCACCTCCCATAGCTTCCCCAACATCGCCGTGTTTTCGCGCACCTCTCATAGCTTTCCCTATATCATCATGTTTTCTTGCACTTCTCATACCTTCCCCTATATCGCTGTGTTTTCGTGCACCTCCCATAGCTTTCCCTACATCGCCGTGTTTTTGTTCACCTCTCATAACTTCCCCTATAACGCTGTGATTTCGCGCACCTCTCATACCTTCCCCTACATCGCTGTGTTTTCGCGCACCTCTCATACCTTCCCCTATATCGCTGTGTTTTCGCACTCCTCCAATGGCTTCCCCTACTTCGCCATGTTTCCGTGCACCTCTCATAACTTCCCTATATCGCCGTGTTTTTGCGCACCTCCCTTCCCCTCCCCTCCATCGCTGTGTTTTTGTGCACCTCCCATAGCTCCACTATATCGCTGTGTTTTCGCGCACCTCCCATAGCTCCACTATATCGCTGTGTTTTCGCGCACCTCCCATAGATTCCCCTATATCGCTATGTTTTTGTGCACTTTCCATACCTACCCCTATATCGCTGTGTTTTCGTGCACCTCCCATAGCTCTCCCTACATCACGGTGTTTTTGTTCACCTTTAATACCTTCCCCTATAATGCTGTGATTTTGCGCACCTCTCATATCTTCCCCTACGTCACTGTGATTTCTCGTACCTCCCATAGCTTCCCCTATATCGCTGTGTTTTCGCACACTTCTCATAGCTTCCCCTACATCGCCGTGTTTTCGCGCACCACTCATTCCTTCCCCTATATCGCTGCGTTTCACACACATCCAATAGTTTCCTATATATCGCCTTGTTTTTGTGGAGCTCTCCTACCTTCCCCTATGTCGCTGTGATTTTGCGCATCTCTCATACTTTCCCATACATCGCTGCGTTTTCGTGCACCTCTCATACCTTCCCCTATATCACTCTGTTTTCACACACCTGACATAGCTTCCCCTATATCGCCCTGTTTTTGCACAGCTCTCATAGCTTCCCATATATCGCTGCGTTTTCGCGCACCTCCCATAGCTTCCTCTACATTGCTGTGTTTTTGTGCACCTCCCATAGCTTCTCCAACATTGCCATGTTTTTGCGCACCTCTCATAGCTTCCCCAATATCTCCCTGTTTTCTTGCGCTTCTCATACCTTCCCCTATATTGCTGTGTTTTCATGCACCACCTATAGCTTTCCCTACATCGCCGTGTTTTTGTTCACCTCTCATAGCTTCCCCTATAATGCTGTGATTTCGCGCACCTCTCATACCTTCCCCTACATCGCTGTGTTTTCGCACACCTCTCATAGCTTTCCCAACATCGCCGTGTTTTCGTGCACCACTCATACCTTCCCGTATATCGCTGTTTTCATGCACAGCCAATAGTTTCCTACATATCGCCTTGTTTTTGTGCAGCTCTCCTAACTTTCCCTATGTCGCTGTGATTTCGCACATTTCTCATAGCTTCCCGTACATCGCTGTGTTTTCGCGTACCTCCCATAGTTTCCCCTACATTGCTGTGTTTTGCTCACCTCTTATAACTACCCTATATCGCCGTGTTTTCGTGCATCTCCCTTACCTTCCCCTATATCGCTGTGTTTTTGTGCACCTCCCATAAATTCCTCTATATCACCGTGTTTTTGTGCACTTTCCATATCTTCCCCTATATCACCGTGCTTTCGTGTACCTCTCATACCTTCCCCTATATCGCTGTGTTATCACACAGCTCTCATACCTTCCCCTATATCGCTGTGTTTTTGCGCACATCTCATAACTTCCCCTATATCACTGTGTTTTCACGCACATCCAATAGTTTCCTATATATCGCCTTGTTTTTGTGGAACTCTCCTACCTTTCCCTATATCCCCTAATCTGAGGAAAGACATCTTTGCCATAGAGGGAGTACAAAGAAGGTTCACCAGATTGATTCCTGGGATGGCAGGACTTTCATATGAAGAAAGACTGCATGAACTGGGCTTGTACTTGTTGGAATTTAGAAGATTGAGGGGGGATCTGATTGAAATGTATAAAATCATAAAGGGATTGGACAGGCTAGATGCAGGAAGATTGTTCCAGATGTTGGGGAAGTCCAGAACAAGGGGTCACAGTTTGAGGATAAAGGGGAAGCCTTTTAGGACCGAGATTAGGAAAAACTCTTTCACACAGAGAGTGGTGAATCTGTGGAATTCTCTGCCACAGGAAACAGTTGAGGCCAGTTCATTGGCTATACTTAATAGGGAGTTAGATATGGCCCTTGTGGCTATGGGGATCAGGGGGTATGGAGGGAAGGCTGGGGCGGGGTTCTGAGTTGGATGATCAGCCATGATCATAATAAATGGTGGTGCAGGCTCGAAGGGCCGAATGGCCTACTCCTGCACCTATTTTCTATGTTTCTATGTTTCTATGTCACTGTGATCTCGCGCACCTCTCATCCTTTCCCATACATCGCTGCGTTTTCGCGCACCTCTCATATCTTCCACTATATTGCCGCGTTTTTGCGCACCTCTCATACCTTCCCCTAAATCGCTGTTTTCTTGCACCTCTCATAGCTTCTCCTATATCACTGTCTATTCGCACACCTCCCATAGCTTCCCCTATATTGCTGTCTTTTAGTGCAAATCTTATAGCTTCCCCTATATGACCGTGTTTTCGCGCACCTCTCATAGCTTCCATGACATCGCTTTGTTTTCGTGCACCTTTCATAGCTTCCCCTACATCGTTGTGTTTTCGCGCAACACCCATAATTTCCCAATATCGCCGTATTTTTGCACACCTCTCATACCTTCCTGTATATCACTGTTTTCTCACACCTCTCATAGCTTCCCCTACATTGTTGTGCTTTCGCGCAACACCCATAACTTCCCCTACATCGCCAGGTATTCATAGCTTGTCCTATATCGCTGTGTTTTCAGGCAACTCCTATAGATTCTCCTATATCGCCGTGTATTCATGCACCTCAGCAACAGAGGGGAACCTATGAGAGGTGTGTGAAAACACGGCGATATATGGGAAGCTAGGAGACGCGTGCAAAATCACAGCGTTATAGGGGAAGTTATGAGAGGTGCACAAAAACACTGCAATGTAGGGAAAGCTACGGGAGGTGCATGAAAACACAGCAATATAGGAGAAAGTATGAGAGGTGCTCGAAAACACGGCGATATCGGGGAGGCTTTGGGAGGTGCGCGAAAACACAGCGATATAGTGGAAGCTATGAGAGGTGAGCAAAAACACAGTGATTTAGGGGAAGATATGAGAGGTGCACGAAAACACAGAGATGTAGGGGAGGCTATGGGAGGTGCGTGAAAACACAGCATTGTAGGGGAAGCTGTGAGAGGTGCGCAAAAAGACTGCGATGTAGGGGAAGCTATAGCCAGTGCGTGAAAACATAGCAATGTAGGGAAAGTTTGGAGAGGTGCGCGAAAACACGGCAATGTCGGGGAAGTTATGAGAAGTGAGCAAAAACACGGTGATATAGGGGAAGTTATGAGAAGTGAGCGAAAACCCAGCGATATGGGGGAGGCTATGAATCGTGCACGAAAATAGAGCAATGTCTGGGAATCTATGAGAGCTGCGGAAAAACATGTGGATATAGGGGAAGATATGGGAGGTGCGCAAAAACATGGTGTTATAGGGGAAGGTATGAGAGGTGTGCGAAAACGCCGAGATGTAGGGGAAGCTATTGGAGGTGGCAAAAACTCGGCGATATAGGGGAAGCTATGGGAAGTGCGCGAAAACACAGCGATATATGGGAAGCTATGGGAGGTGCGTGAAAACACAGCGATATATGGGAAGCTATGGGAGGTGCGCAAAAACACCACGATGTAGGGGAAGCTATGAGGGATGCGCGATAACAAGCCGATATAGGGGAAGCTATAAGAGGTGCCCGAAAACACGGCGATGAGAGGTGCGCAAACACATTGCAATATATGGAAACCTATGAGAGGTGCACGAGAACACAGCAATAGAGGGGAAGCTATGAGAGATGCGCGATAACACAGCGAAAAATGGGAAGGTATGAGAGGTTCACGAAAACACGGCGATATATGGGAAACTATGGGAGGTGCATGAAAACAGGGCGATATAGGGGTAGGTATGAGAGGTGCACGAAAAGACAGTGATAAGCGGGAAGCTCTGAGAGGTGCGCGAAAACACAGCGATTTAGGGGAAGCTACGAGAGGTGAGCGAAAACACAACGATATAGGGGAAGGTATGCAAGGTGCACGAAAACACAGCCACATAGAAGAAGCTCTGAGAGGTGCGCGAAAACACGGCGATATGGAAGATGGTATGAGAGGTGCGTGAAAACACGTCGATATTGGGGAAGATATGAGAGGTGCACGAAAACATGGCGATATAGGGGAAGCTATAAGAGGTGAGCAAAAACACAGCGATATAGGGGGAGGTATGAGAGTTGTGTGAAAACAGATTGATATTGGTAAAGCTATGGGAGTTGTGCGAAATCACAGCGATTCAGGGGAAGGTATGAGAGGTGCCCGAAAACACAGTGATATCGGGGAGGCTATGGGAGGTGCGCAAAAACACAGCAATTTTGGGGAAGGTATGAGAGGTGAGCAAAGCACAGCGATATATGGGAAGGTATGCAAGGTGTGTGAAAACATAGCGATATATGGGAAGATATGAGAGGTGGCAAAAATACAGTGATATAGTGGAAGGTATGGGATTTGCGGGAAAACACACCGATATAGCAGAAGCTATAGCAGGTGCTCGAAAACACAGCGATATAGGGGAAGCTATGGAAAGTGCGCAAAAAGACAGTGATATAGGAGAAGTTATGAGAGGTGCGCGAAAACAGGGCAATGTAGGTGAATGTATGAGAGGTGCGCGAAAACAGCGATATATGGGAAGCTATGGGAGGTGTGCGAAAACACAGCAATTTTGGGGAGGGTATGAGGGGTGAGCAAAGCACAGCAATATAGGGCAAGGTATGCGAGGTGCGTGAAAACATAGCGATATATGGGAAGGTATGAGAGGTGTGCGAAAACACAGTGATACAGTGGAAGGTATGGGAGTTGTGGGAAAACACAGCAATATAGCGGAAGCTATAGCAGGTGTCTGAAAACGCAGTGATATAGGGAAGCTATGGAACGTGCGCAAAAAGACAGTGATATAGTGGAAGCTATGAGAGGTGCGCTAAAACACGGCGATGTACGGGAAGGCATGAGAGGTGTGCGAAATTACGTCGATATAGGGGAAGATATGAGAGGTGCACGAAAACATGACGATATAGGGGAAGCTATAAGAGGTGAGCGAAAACACAACAATATAGAGGGAGGTATGAGAGGTGTGCGAAAATAGATTGATATTGGTGAAGCTATGGGAGTTGTCCAAAATCACAGCGATTCAGGGGAAGGTATGAGAGGTGAGCGAAAACACAGTGATATCGGGGAGGCTATGGGAGGTGCGCAAAAACAGCAATTTTGGGGAAGGTATGAGAGGTGAGCAAAGCACAGCGATATAAGGGAAGGTATGCAAGGTGCGTGAAAACAGCGATATATGGGAAGATATGAAAGGTGGCGAAATTACAGTGATATAGTGGAAGGTATAGGAGTTGCGGGAAAGCACAGCGATATAGTGGAAGCTATAGCAGGTGCTCGAAAACGCAGCGATATAGGGGAAGCTATGGAAAGTGCGCAAAAAGACAGTGATATAGGAGAAGTTATGAGAGGTGAGCAAAAACAGGGCGATGTAGGGGAAGGTATGAGAGGTTCGCGAAAACACAGCGATATATGGGAAACTATGCGAGGTGCGTGAAAACAGGGCGATATAGGGGTAGGTATGAGAGGTGCGCGAAAAGACAGTGATAAGCGGGAAGCTCTGAGAGGTGCGCGAAAACACAGTGATTTAGGGGAAGCTACGAGAGGTGTGCGAAAACACAACAATATAGGGGAAGGTATGCGAGGTGCACGAAAACACAGCCATATAGAAGAAGCTCTGAGAGGTGTGTGAAAACACGGCGATATGGGGGATGGTATGAGAGGTGCGTGAAAACACGTCGATATTGGGGAAGATATGAGAGGTGCACGAAAACATGGCGATATAGGGGAAGCTATAAGAGGTGAGTGAAAACGCAGCGATATGGGGGAGGTATGAGAGGTGTGTGAAAATAGATTGATATTGGTAAAACTATGGGAGTTGTGCAAAATCACAGCGATTCAGGGGAAGGTATGAGAGGTGCACGAAAACACAGTGATATCGGGGAGGCTATGGGAGGTGCGCAAAAACACAGCAATTTGGGGAAGGTATGAGAGGTGAGCAAAGCACAGCGATATAAGGGAAGGTATGCAAGGTGCGTGAAAACAGCGATATATGGGAAGATATGAGAGGTGGCGAAATTACAATGATATAGTGGAAGGTATAGGAGTTGCGGGAAAACACAGCGATATAGTGGAAGCTATAGCAGGTGCTCGAAAATGCAGCGATATAGGGGAAGCTATGGAAAGTGCGCAAAAAGACAGTGATATAGGAGAAGTTATGAGAGGTGCGCGAAAACAGAGTGATGTAGGGGAATGTATGAGAGGTGCGCGAAAACACAGCGATATATGGGAAGCTATGGGAGGTGCGCGAAAACACAGCAATTTTGGGGAGGGTATGAGAGGTGACCAAAGCACAGCGATATAGGACAAGGTATGCGAGGTGCGCGAAAACGGCGATATATGGGAAGGTATGAGAGGTGTGCAAAAACACAGTGATATAGTGGAAGATATGGGAGTTGCGTGAAAACACAGTGATATAGCAGAAGCTATAGCAGGTGCTCGAAAACGCAGATATATAGGGGAAGCTATGGAACGTGCGCAAAAAGACAGTGATATAGGAGAAGTTCTGAGCGGTGCGCAAAAACACGGCGATATAGTGGAAGGTATGAGAGGTGCGCTAAAACACGGCGATGTACGGGAAGGTATGAAAGGTGCGTGAAATCACAGCGACATAGAGGAAGGTATGGAAGGTGCACAAAAACACAGCGATATGGGGACGGTATGAGAAGTGCACGAAAACACAGCGATATAGGGGTGCTACGAGAGTTGCGTGAAATCACAGCGATACAGGGTAAGGGATGAGAGGTGCGTGAAAACACAGCGATATAGGGGAAGCTATGGGAGGTGCGCAAAAACACAACGATATAGGGGAAGATATGTGAGGTGTGCGAAAACACGGTGATATAGGGGAAGCTATGAGAGGTGCGTTAAAACACTGCGATATAGGGTAAGGTATGAGAGGTGCGTGAAAACACAGTGATATAGGGGAAGCTATGGCAGGTGGGCGAAAACACGGCGATATACGTGAAGTTATGAGAGGTGCGTGAAAACACGTCGATATAGGGGAAGATATGAGAGATGAACGAAAACTCAGCTAAAAAGGGGAAGGTATGAGAGATGCACGAAAACACAACGATATAGGGGACACTATGCGAGATGCACGAGAACATGGTGATATAGGCAAAGCTATGAGAGGTCAGAAAAACACAGCGATTTGTGGGAAGCTATGAGAGGTGCGCGAAAAGATTGCAATATATGGAAACCTAAGAGAGGTGCACAAGCACACAGCAATAGAGGGGAAACTATGGAAGGTGCGTAAAAACAGGGCGATATAGGAGTAGGTATGAGAGGTGAGCGAAAAGACAGTGATAAGCGGGAAGCTATGAGAGGTGCGCGAAAACACAGCGATATAGGGGAAGGTATGAGAAGTGCGTGAAAACACATCGATTTAGGGGAAGCTATGAGAGGTACGTGAAAACACATCGATATAGTGGAAGGTATGAGAGGTGTGCGAAAACACAACGATATAGGAGAAGGTATGCAAGGTGCGCGAAAACACTGTGATATAGGGGAAGCTATGGGAGGTGCGCTAAAACACAGAGATATAGGGGAAGGTATGATAGGCATGCGAAAACACAGCGACATATAGGAAGCTATGGGAGGTGAGTGAAAAGACGGCGAAATAGGGGAAGGTATGAGAGGTGCGCAAAAACACAGCGATGTATAAGAAGCTATGGGAGGTGCATGAAAACACAGCGATGTAGGGGAAGTTATGAGAGGTGCGCGAAAATACATCGATATAGGGGAAGCTATGAGAGGTGCGCAAAAACACAGCAATTTGGGGGAATCTATGAGAGGTGCGCGAAAACATCGCAATATATGAGAAGCTATGAGAGGTGCGCAAAAACACGGCAAAAAATGGGAAGCTATGGGAGGTCCGTGAAAACAGGGCAATATAGGGGAAGTGATGAGAGCTGCTTGATAACACAGTGATATAGGGGAAGGTATGAGAGGTGCGCTAAAACACGGTGATATAGGGGAAACTATGAGACGTGACCGAAAACACAGCGATATAGGGGAAGCCTTGGGAGGAGCGTGAAATCACAGTGATATCGGGGAAGGGATGAGAGGTGCGTGAAAATACAGCGATATAGGGGAAGCTATGGGAGGTGTGCGAAAACACAGCAACCACCAAATGCAACTCCAGCCTTGAACTCCAGGCCGAGTCTGTATGTACTGCTATTGTGACCCCGTCTCCCCTTCCCCCACCAATACTCTGCAATCCCGTCTCCTTCAGATCCCATCAGCAGCTCCTGGGTACTCAGAGGCTCCATCTTCCTCTCACCCCAACTCTCCCCTCTCCATTGACACCCCCAGCCTCCCCCCTCCCCCCTCTGATCGCAGCTGTCGTCCGTGCCGGGTCTTTACCATCCCCTCCGACCTTCAACTGTCGGAAGCAGAATGCTCTGTTCTCAGTAAGGGCCTCACCTTTGTCCCCCTTCGCCCACACCTCAGTGAGTTCCGAGTTCGCCATGATGCGGAACTCTTCTTCCGCCGTCTCCGTCTCCGAGCCTACTTCTTCGGCAAGGACTCTTCCACCCCCACCGATGACCCCTTCTCCCGTCTTCAAACCTCCTCTTCTTCATGGACACCCCACTCTGGCCTTTTGCCTGCTCTGGATCTCTTTATCGCTAACTATCGACGGGACATCAACCGTCTCGACTTCACCGCACCTTGTCCCCATTCCAACCTCACTCCTTCGGAACGCTCTGCTCTCCACTCCCTTTGCACTAATCCTAACCTTATTATTAAACCCGCCGATAAGGAGGATGGTGTTGTAGTCTGGCGTACTGACCTCTACCTTGCTGAGGTACAGCGACATCTGGCGGATACCTCCTCTTATTTACCCCTCGATCGTGACCCCACTAAGGAGCACCAGGCCATTGCCTCCCACACCATCACCGACTTTATCCGCTCAGGGGATCTCCCATCCACTGCTACCAACCTTATAGTTCCCACACCTCGCACTTCCCGTTTCGACCTCCTGCCCAAGATTCACAAACCTGCCTGTCCTGGCAGACCTATTGTCTCTGCTTTCTCCTGCCCCACCGAACTCATTTCTGCATACCTCAACACTGTTTTATCCCCCTTTGTTCAATCCCTTCCGACCTATGTTTGTGACACTTCTCACGCACTTAAACTTTTCGATGATTTTAAGTTCCCTAGCCCCCACCACTTTATTTTCACCATGGATGTCCAGTCCCTATATACTTCCATCCCCCATCAGGAAGGTCTCAAAGCTCTCCGCTTCTTTTTGGATTCCAGACCTAATCAGTTCCCCTCTACCATCACTCTGCTCCGTCCAGCGGAATTAGTCCTTACTCTTAATAATTTCTCCTTTGGCTCCTCCTACTTCCTCCAAACTAAAGGTGTAGCTATGGACTCGCTTGTCCATTCGTGCCCCCCATCCCTCCCCACTGAGCTCCCTCCTGGCATTTAACCTTGTAAGCGGAACAAGTGCTACACATGCCCTTACACTTCCTCCCTTACCACCATTCAGGGCTCCAGACAGTCCTTCCAGGTGAGGCGACACTTCACCTGTGAGTCGGCTGGGGTGATATACTGCGTCCAGTGCTCCCGATGTGGCCTTTTATATCTTGGCAAGACCCGACGCAGACTGGGAGACCGCTTTGCTGAACACCTACGCTCTGTCCGCCAGAGAAAGCGGGATTTCCCAGTGGCCACACATTTTAATTCCACATCCCATTCCCATTCGGACATGTCTATCCACGGCCTCCTCCACTGTAAAGATGAAGCCACACTCAGGTTGGAGGAACAACACCTTATATTCCGTCTGGGTAGCCTCCAACCTGATGGCATGAACATCGACTTCTCTAACTTCCGCTAATGCCCCACCACCCCCTCGTACCCATTCCGTTATTTATTTTCTTTCTCTCAGTCTCCTTCTTCTCCCTCTGTTCCTCTGACTATACCCCTTGCCCATCCTCTGGGTTCCCCCCACCTTGTCTTTCTCCCCGGACCTCCTGTCCCATGATCCTCTCATATCCCCTTTGCCAATCACATGTCCAGCTCTTGGCTCCATCCCTCCCCCTCCTGTCTTCCCCTATCATTTTGATCTCCCCCTCCAACTTGCAAATTCCTTACTCACTCTTCCTTCAGTTAGCCCTGACGAAGGGTCTCAGCCTGAAACGTTGACTGTACCTCTTCCTAGAGATGCTGCCTGGCCTGCTGCGTTCACCAGAACTTTGATGTGTGTTGCTTGAATTTCCAGCATCTGCAGAATTCCTGTTGTTTGATATCGGGGAATGTATGGGAAGTGAGTGAAAACACAGCGATATAGGGGAAGGTATGAGAGGTGCGCGAAAACACAGTGATACAGGGGAATCTATGGGAGGAGCGAGAAAACACGGCGATATACGTGAAGGTATGGAAGGTGTGTGAAAGCACGTCGATATAGGGGAAGGTATGAGAGATGAGCGAAAACAGCTAAAAAGGGGAAGGTATGAGAGGTGCGCGAGAACACGACGATATAGGCAAAGCTATGAGAGGTCAGGAAAACACAGCGATTTGGGGGAAGCTATGAGAGGTGCGTGAAAACATTGCAATATATGGAAACCTATGAGAGGTGCACAAGCACACAGCAATAGAGGGGAAACTATGGGAGGTGCGTGAAAACAGGGCGATATAGGAGTAGGTATGACAGGTGCACGAAAAGACAGTGATAAGCGGGAAGCTATGAGAGGTGCGCGAAAACACAGCGATATAGGGGAAGGTATGAGAAGTGCGCGAAAACACAGCGATGTAGAGGAAGCTATGGGAGGTGCATGAAAACACAGCGACATAGGGGAAGTTATGAGAGGTGCGTGAAAACATCGCAATATATGGGAAGCTATGAGAGGTGTGCAAAAACACGGAAAAAAATGGGAAGCTATTGGAGGTCCGTGAAAACAGGGCAATATAGGGGAAGTGATGAGAGGTGCAGGAGAGCACAGTGACATAGGGGAAGCTATGGGAGGTGCGTGAAAACAGAACAATATAGGTGAAGCTATGAGAGCTGCTTGATAACACAGCGATATAGGGGAAGCCTTGGGAACAGCGCGAAATCACAGTGATATCGGGGAAGGAATGAGAGGTGCGTGAAAACACAGCGATATAGGGGAATCTATGGGAGGTGCGCGAAAACACGGTGATATACGTGAAGGTATGAAAGGTGCGTGAAAACACGTCAATATAGGGGAAGTTATGAGAGATGAGCGAAAACTCAGTTAAAAAGGGGAAGGTATGAGAGGTGCGTGAGAACACGGCGATATAGGCAAAGCTATGAGAGGTCAGAAAAACACAGTGATATAGAGGAAGGTATGAGAGGTGCGCCAAAATATAGTGATATAGGGGAATCTATGGGAGGTGCGCGAAAACACGGCGATATACGTGAAGGTATGAAAGGTGCGTGAAAACACGTCAATATAGGGGAAGGTATGAGAGATGAGCGAAAACTCAGCTAAAAAGGGGAAGGTATGAGAGGTGTGCGAAAACACAGCGATATAGGGGAAGTTATGAGAGGTGCGCAAAAACACATCGATATGGGGGAAGCTACGAGAGGTGTGCGAGAACACAGCGATATAGTGGAGGGTATGAGAGGTGTGCGAAAACACAGTGATATATGGGAAGCTATGGGAGGTGCACAATAGCAGAGCAAGGAAGGAGAAGGTATGAGAGGTGTGAGAAAACACAGCAATATAGGGGAAGCTATGGGAGGTGCGTGAAAGCTCAGCGATATAGGAGTAGTTATGAGAGGTGCGCGAAAACACAGCAATAGAGGGGAAGATATGGGAGATGTGCAAAAACACGGCGATATAGGGGAAGGTATGAGAGGTGCGTGAAAACACGTCGATATAGGGAAAGATATGAGAGGTGCGCGAAAACACAGTGATATAGTGGAAGGTGTGAGAGGTGCGCAAAAAGACAGCGATATCTCGGAAGCTATGGGAGGTGCACGAAAATAGAGCGACATAGGGGAAGCTATGAGAGGTGCGCGAAAACAGGGCGAAAAATGGGAAGCTATGGGAGGTGCATGAAAACGCAGCGATATAGGAGAAGGTATGCGAGGTGCACGAAAACACAACGATATATGGGAAGCTATGAGAGTTGTGCGAAATCATCGCAATATACAGGAAGCTATGAGAGGTGCACGAAAACACGGCGAAAAATGGGAAGCTATGGGAGGTGCATGAAAACACAACGATATAGGGGAAGGTATGCGAGGTGCGCGAAAAGACGGTAACATGGGGAAGCTCTGAGAGTTGCGCAAAAACACAGCGATGTAGGGGAAGCTATGGATGGTGTGCGAAAGCAGAGCAATATAGGGGAAGTGATTGGAGGGGCACGAGAGCACAGAGACATATGGGAAGTTATGGGTGGTGCATGAAAATACAGCCATACGGGGAAGATATGAGAGGTGCGCTAAAACACAGCTATATAGGGGAAGGTATGAGAGGTCTGCGAAAACACGGCGATATAGAGGAAGGTATGAGAAGTGCGTGAAAACATGTCGATATAGGGGAAGGTATGAGAGATGAGCGAAAACTCAGCTAAACAGGGGAAGCATTGCGAGGTTTGCGAAAACACGGCGATATACGTGAAGCTATGAGAGGTGCGCGAAAACACAGCGATTTGGGGGAAGCTATAAGAAGTGCGTGAAAACACAACGATATAGGGGAAGTTATGGGAGGTGCGCGAAAACATGGCAATAAATGTGAAGGTATGAGAGATGCGTGAAAACATGTCGATATAGGGGAAGGTATGAGAGGTGTGTGACAACATGGCGATATAGGGAAAGGTATGAGATGTGCACGAAAACACAACGATATAGTGGAAGCTATGCGACGTGCGCGAAAACACGGCGATATAGGGGAAGCTATTAGAGGTGAGCAAAAACACATCGATATGGGGAAGAAACGAGAAGTACGTGAAAACGCAGCGATATAGTGGAAGGTGTGAGAGGTGCGCAAAAGGACAGCGATATATGAGAAGCTATGGGAGGTGCACGAAAACAGAGCGACATAGGGGAAGGTATGAGAGGTGCGCGAAAACATCGCAATATATAGGAAACTATGAGAGGTGCGCGAATACACGGCGAAAAATGGGAAGCTATAGGAAGTGCATGAAAACACAGCGATATAGGGGAAGGTATGAGAGGTGCGCAAAAACACATCGATTCAGTGGTAGGTATGAGATGTGTGCGATAACACAACGATATAGGGGAAGGTATGAGTGTTGTGCGAAAACACTGCGATATTTGGGAAACTATGGGAGGTGCGGGAAAACGGCGATATAGGGGAAGGTATGGGAGGTGCACGAAAACACGGCGAAATACGTGAAGGTATGTGAGGTGAGTGAAAAGACGTCGATGTAGGGGAAGGTATGAGAGGTGCGGGATAAAACAATATAGGGGAAGCTATGCAAGGTGCGGGAAGAAACGGTGACATAGGGGAAGCTATGAGAGGTGCGCGAAAACACATCGATATAGGGGAAGATAAGAGAGGTGCGCGAATAGACAGCGATATAGGGAAAGATGTGAGAGATGCGCGAAAAGACAGCGATATATGGGAAACAATGGGAGATGCGCGAAAACATCGCAAGATATAGGAAGCTATGAGAGGTGCGCAAAAACACGTCGAAAAATGGGAAGCCATGGGAGGTGCGTGAAAACACAGGAATATAGGGGAAGGTATGAGAGGTGCACGGAAACACAACAATATAGGGGAAGGTATCTGAGGTGCGCAAAAACACAGTGATATAGAGGAAGACATGGGAGGAGCACGAAAAACCAGCGATATAGAGGAAGCTATCAGAAGTGCGCGAAAACACAGTGATATATGGGAAGCTATGGGAGGTGTGTGAAAACACGGCGAAATAGGGGAAGGTATGAGAGTTGCGGAAAAACACAGCGATTTGGGGGAACCTATAAAAGTTGTGCGAAATCATTGCAATATACGGGAAGCTATGAGAGGTGCGCGAAAACATGGCGAAAAATGGAAAGCTGTGGGAGGTGCATGAAAACACAGTGATATTGGGGAAGGTATGAGAGGTGCGCAAAAACACATCGATGTAGGGGAAGCTATGGGAGGTGTGCAAAAGCAGAGCAATACAGGGGAAGTTATGGGAGGTGCATGAAAACACAGCCATACGGGGAAGGTATGAGAGGTGCACGAAAACGCAGGGATATAGGGGACGGTATGAGAGGTGCGTAAAAACACAGTGATATAGGGTTAGGTATGCGAGGTGCGTGAAAACACAGTGATATAGAGGAAGGTATGAGAGCTGCGCAAAAACACAGTGGGATAGGAGAAGCTATGAGAGATGCACGAAAACACAGTCATATAGGCGACGTTATGATAGGCACGTGAAAACACAGCGATATATCGGAAGCTATCAGAGGTGCGTGAAAACACGGCGAAATAGGGGAAGGAATGAGAGGTGCACAAAAACGCAGTGATATATGGGAAGATATGGGAGGTGCAGAAAACAGAGTGACATAGGGGAAGGTATGAGAGGTGCGCGAAATCATCGCAATATACAGGAAGCTATGAGAAGCGCGCAAAAACACGGTGAAAAATGGGAAGCTATGCGAGGTGTGTGAAAACAGGGCGACATAGGAGAAACTATGAGAGGGGTGCAAAAACGGTGATATATGGGAAACTATGGGAGGTGCGTGAAAACAGGCAGTATAGGGGAAGGTATGAGTGGTGCGCGAAAACACAGCGATATAGGGGAAGGTATGGGAGTTGCGTGAATACACAGCGATATATGGAAAGCTATGGTAGGTGCACGAAAACACGGCGGTATAGGGCAAGCTATGGGACGTGCGTGAGAACACAGCAATATATGGGAAGCTATGACAGCTGCGCAAAAACAGAGCAATGTCAGGGAAACTATGAGAGGTGCGGAAAAATACGGGGATATAGGGGAAGATTTGGAAGGTGCGCAACAGCATGGCGTTACAGGGAAAAGTATAGAAGGTGCGCAAAAAAACTGCGATATATGGGAAGGTATGAGAGGTATGTGAAAACTCAGCTTCCCCTATATTGCTGTGTTTTCGCGCACCTCTCATACCTTCCCCTATGTTGCTCTGTTTTCTGCACCTCCCATAACTTGCCATATATCGCTGTGTTTTTGCGCACCTCTCATACCTTCCCCTATATCGACGTGTTTTCACGCACCTCTCATACCTTCCCCTATAATGCTGTGTTTTCACGCACCTCTCATAGCTTCCCGTATATTGCGATGTTTTCGCGCACCTCTCATAGCTTCCCCCAAATCTCTGTTTTTTGGCACACCTCTCATAGCTTCCCCTATACCGCAGTGTTTGGGGGCACCTCCCATAGCTTCCCATATATCGCTGTCTTTTAGTGCACCTCTCCTATCTTCCACTATATCGATGTGTTTTCGCGCACCTGTCATAGCATATTGAGGAAGCTATGAGAGGTGTGCGAAAACAGCGATATAGGAGAAGCTATGAGAGGTGTGCGAAAACACAGCGATATAGGAGAAGCTATGAGAGGTGCGCGAAAACAGCGATATAGGGGAAGCTGTGGGAGGTGCACGAAAACACAACAAAGTAGGGGAATCTATTAGAATCTAAATGCTGCGATATAGGGGAAAGTAGGAGAGGTGCGCGAAAACACGGGGATATAGGGAAAGACAGGAGAGGTAGGTGAAACAGCAAAATATGGGAAGGTGTGAGAGTAGCACAAAAACACGGCGAAATAGGACAAGTTATGGGGGGTGAGCAAAAACACAGCGATATAAGGGAAGGTATGAGAGGTGCGCGAAAACACAGCAATATTGAGGAAGCTGAGAGGTGTGCGAAGACACAGCGATATAGGAGAAGCTATGAGAGGTGCGCGAAAACACAGCGATATAGGGGAAGGTATGAGAGTGCGCGAAAACACGGCGATATAGGGCAATATATCAGAGGTGCGCTAAAACACAGCGACATAGGGGAAGGTATGAGAGAGCAAAAACACAGCGAGATAGCGGAATGTGTTAGAGGTGCGCGAAAACCCTGCGATATAGGGGAAAGTATGAGAGGTGCGGGAAAACAGAGTGATACAAGGGAAACTATGGGAGGTGCATGAAAACATAACGATATAGCAGAAGTTATGAGAGTTTTGGGAAAATACAGCGATATAGCGGAAAGCTATGGTAGGTGCGTGAAAACACAGTGATATAGGGGAAGGTATGTGAGGTTTGCAAAAACACAGCAATGTAGAAGAATCTATGGGATGTGCATGAAAACACAGCGATATTGGAGAAGATGTGAAAGCTGCGCAAAAAGATAGTGATATGGGGGAAGCTATGAGAGTTGCGTGAAAATGCAGCAATTTAGGGGAAGGTATGAGATGTGTGCGAAAACACTGCAATGTAGGGGAAGCTATGCGAGGTGTGCGAAAACACGGCAATATTAGGGAAGGTATGAGAGGTGTGCGAAAACACTGCAATGTAGGGGAAGCTATGCGAGGTGCGCGAAAACACGGCGATATTAGGGAAGCTATGAGAGGTGCACGAAAACATCACAATATAAGGCAAGCTATAAGAGGTGCCCGAGAACACAGCGATATAGGGGAAGCTATGAGAGGTGAGATAAAACGCATCTCTAAAGGTGAAGGTATGAGAGGTGCGCAAATACAGATCGATATAGGGGAAGCTATGAGAGGTGCGCAACAACAGGGCAACATAGGGGAAGCTGTGGGAGGGGCGCAAAATCACAGTGATACAGGGGAAGCAACTAGAGGTGCGTGAAAACAGTGATATAGGGGAAGCTATGGGAGGTGCACGAAAACACAGCGATATAGGCAAATCTATAAGTGGTGAGCAAAAACACAGCGATATAGGGGAAGCGATCAGAGGTGCGCCAAAACACAGCGATATAGGGGAAACTATGGTAGGTGCCCGAAAACAGAGCGATATATGGGAAGGTATGACAGGCACGCGAAAACACAGCAATACATGGAAAGTTATGGGTGTTGCGTGAAAACAGGGCGATATAGCGGAAGGTATGCGTGGTGCGCAAAAACACAGCAATGTTGGGGAAGCTATGGGATGTACATGAAAACACAGCGATATTGGGGAAGATATGAGAGGTGCGCAAAAACAGAGCGATATAGGGGAATTGATGAGAGGTGCACAAGATCACAGCGACATAGGGGAAGCTATGGGAGATGTGTGAAAACACAGCGATATAGGGGAAGTTATGAGAGGTGCGCGATAGCACAGTGATATAGTGGAAGCTATCAGAGGTGCTTGAAAACACAGCGATATAGGGGAAGCTATGGGAGGCGACCGAAAACAGAGCAATATAGGGGAATGTATGAGAACCATGCAAAAACACAGCGATACATGGGAAGTTATGCAAGGTGCGCAAAAACACAGCAATTTAGGGGAAGCTATGTGAGGTGTGCGAAAACACAGCGATATAGGAGAAGCAATGAGAGGTGTGCGAAAACACAGCGATATATGGGAAGCTATGGGAGGCGCACGAAAACAGAGCCATATAGGGGAAGGCATGTGAGGTACCAGAGAACACAGCGATATAGGGGAATTTATGTGAGGTGCGTGAAAACAGCACAATATAAGGGAAGCTATGAGAGGTACGTGAAATCTCGGCGATATAGGGGAAGGTATGAGAGGTGCACGAAATCTCAGCGATATAGAGGAAACTATGAGAGGTGCCTCGCCTCTAGCCTCTAGCCAGAACTCATCTGTAGCTTCTCGCCTCTAGCCAAGCCTCGCTTCTAGTCTCTAGCCAAGCCTCGACCCTAGCCTCTAGCCTCTAGGCAAGCCTGCCTCTAGCCTGTAGCCGTTAGCCAATACTCGCCACAAGCCATACCTCGCCTCGCCACTTTAAACTTGTGCAGACAGATATTTTTTGAATGTTTTAAATGATTCTTTCTTTGGCATACTCTAATGTGGGTGTGAGAGGATTTGGTGTTGTTCCCGGATTTGGGTGTGTCTGTGGGTTTTCAATAGTGACGAATCTCAAGTTTGTTTCATTTTTAGGGATGATAGGCACTTTATGTTTTTTTTAGATTTGTTCGTATTGTGCTTTTACATTGGAGGTTGCTACTCAAAATTTGCATACGAACACCTTCCTGTTTGCCGTTAACGCTCACAGCCTCGTCTACTTCCTGACTTCATCTCCGGACCTCGTTCCTTGCAACACAACGACTAAATCTGCGCGTATCTCAATAATCCACATGAGCCACCAGAAGCTGTGTGCACCCTTGCATTTTATGACAAACCTCTAAAGCTCCTCAACCCCCAAATCAGTGCGCACCCTCATGCTGCGTTTTTTAATGTCGAAGCAGCCATTTTCTGAACTGTTTGACACGGTTTATGCTCGAAGATAATTGCATGTGCGTTTGGATTCAATACGGGCTTGAAGTTACAGCAAGATTTGCAAAGAATTTATAATGATTATTTTTCTTCCCGAGACAACAATTTTCTGAACGGTTTGAAATGAATGTTCCTCTGAAAAAATCTGTTATGCCTGCGGGTGTGTCAGCGGGGTTGGGGTGCGCACGAATTTGCAGAAAACGCAGAATTAGGGAAGTGGCTGTGAATATGGCTGCGCACGGAGTTTTGGGGTGAACATGATTTGGGGGTGCGCACTGATTTAGGGCTGCGTTCTCGCACATGAGGGTGCGCACTGATTTGGGGATTGACATAGGGGAAGGTATGAGAAAGCAAAAACACAGCGATATAGGGTAAGCTGCGGGAGGTGCACGAAAACACAGTAAGATAGCGGAATGTATTATTGGTGCGCGAAAACAGTGATATAGGGGAAGCTATGGGAGGTGCACGAAAACACAGCGATATAGGCAAATCTATAAGTGGTGAGCAAAAACACAGCGATATAGGGGAAGCGATCAGAGGTGCGCCAAAACACAGCGATATAGGGGAAACTATGGTAGGTGCCCGAAAACAGAGCGATATATGGGAAGGTATGACAGGCACGCGAAAACACAGCAATACATGGAAAGTTATGGGTGTTGCGTGAAAACAGGGCGATATAGCGGAAGGTATGCGTGGTGCGCAAAAACACAGCAATGTTGGGGAAGCTATGGGATGTACATGAAAACACAGCGATATTGGGGAAGATATGAGAGGTGCGCAAAAACAGAGCGATATAGGGGAATTGATGAGAGGTGCACAAGATCACAGCGACATAGGGGAAGCTATGGGAGATGTGTGAAAACACAGCGATATAGGGGAAGTTATGAGAGGTGCGCGATAGCACAGTGATATAGTGGAAGCTATCAGAGGTGCTTGAAAACACAGCGATATAGGGAAGCTATGGGAGGCGACCGAAAACAGAGCAATATAGGGGGAATGTATGAGAACCATGCAAAAACACAGCGATACATGGGAAGTTATGCAAGGTGCGCAAAAACACAGCAATTTAGGGAAGCTATGTCGAGGTGTGCGAAAACCACAGCGATATAGGAGAAGCAATGAGAGGTGTGCGAAACACAGCGATATATGGGAAGCTATGGGAGGCGCACGAAAACAGAGCCATATAGGGGAAGGCATGTGAGGTACCAGAGAACACAGCGATATAGGGGAATTTATGTGAGGTGCGTGAAAACAGCACAATATAAGGGAAGCTATGAGAGGTACGTGAAATCTCGGCGATATAGGGGAAGGTATGAGAGGTGCACGAAATCTCAGCGATATAGAGGAAACTATGAGAGGTGCCTCGCCTCTAGCCTCTAGCCAGAACTCATCTGTAGCTTCTCGCCTCTAGCCAAGCCTCGCTTCTAGTCTCTAGCCAAGCCTCGACCCTAGCCTCTAGCCTCTAGGCAAGCCTGCCTCTAGCCTGTAGCCGTTAGCCAATACTCGCCACAAGCCATACCTCGCCTCGCCACTTTAAACTTGTGCAGACAGATATTTTTTGAATGTTTTAAATGATTCTTTCTTTGCATACTCTAATGTGGGTGTGAGAGGATTTGGGTGTTGTTCCCGGATTTGGGTGTGTCTGTGGGTTTTCAATAGTGACGAATCTCAAGTTTGTTTCATTTTTAGGGATGATAGGCACTTTATGTTTTTTTTAGATTTGTTCGTATTGTGCTTTTACATTGGAGGTTGCTACTCAAAATTTGCATACGAACACCTTCCTGTTTGCCGTTAACGCTCACAGCCTCGTCTACTTCCTGACTTCATCTCCGGACCTCGTTCCTTGCAACACAACGACTAAATCTGCGCGTATCTCAATAATCCACATGAGCCACCAGAAGCTGTGTGCACCCTTGCATTTTATGACAAACCTCTAAAGCTCCTCAACCCCCAAATCAGTGCGCACCCTCATGCTTGCGTTTTTTAATGTCGAAGCAGCCATTTTCTGAACTGTTTGACACGGTTTATGCTCGAAGATAATTGCATGTGCGTTTGGATTCAATACGGGCTTGAAGTTACAGCAAGATTTGCAAAGAATTTATAATGATTATTTTTCTTCCCGAGACAACAATTTTCTGAACGGTTTGAAATGAATGTTCCTCTGAAAAAATCTGTTATGCCTGCGGGTGTGTCAGCGGGGTTGGGGTGCGCACGAATTTGCAGAAAACGCAGAATTAGGGAAGTGGCTGTGAATATGGCTGCGCACGGAGTTTTGGGGTGAACATGATTTGGGGTGCGCACTGATTTAGGGCTGCGTTCTCGCACATGAGGGTGCGCACTGATTTGGGGATTGACATAGGGGAAGGTATGAGAAAGCAAAAACACAGCGATATAGGGTAAGCTGCGGGAGGTGCACGAAAACACAGTAAGATAGCGGAATGTATTATTGGTGCGCGAAAACGCTGCGATATAGGGGCAAGTATGAGAGGTGTGCAAAAACACGGCGATGTAGGGTGAGGCATGAGACCTGCGCGAAAACACGGCAAAGTATAGGAATGTATGAGAGTGGCACGAAAACACGGCGAAATAGGGGAAGTTATGGGGGAGAGCGAAAACAGAGCGATATAGGGGAAAGTATGAGAGGTGTGCGAAAACAGCGATGTAGGGGAAGTTATCAGAGGTTCGGGAACACAGGGTGATACAGGGGAAGCTATGGGAGGTGCATGAAAACACAGTGATATCGGGGAAGCTATGGGAAGTGCGTGAAAACATGGCGATAAAGGGGAAACTATGAGAGGTGCGAGAAAACACATCGAAGTTATGGAGGTGCGCGTAAACACCGCAATATAGGGCAAGTTATGGGGGTGAGCGAAAACACAACGATGTAGGGGAATGGATGAGAGGTGAGCAAAAACACAGTAATCAAGGGGAAGGTATGGGAGAGCAAAAACACTGCGATATAGGGGAAGCTGCGGGAGGTGCACGAAAACACTGCCATATAGGGGAAGGTATGAGGGGTTTGGGAAAATACAGCGATATAGCGGAAGCTATGGGAGGTGTGCGAAAACACCACAATATAGGGGGAAGTTATGGGGGTGAGTGAAAACAGAGCAATATAAGGGAAGGTATGAGAGGTGTGCGAAAACACAGCAATGTAGTGGAAGTTATCAGAGGTGCGGGAAAACACAGTGATACAGGGGAAGCTATGAGAGGTGCATGAAAAACACGGCGATATAGGGGAAACTATGAGAGGTGCCCGAAAACGCAGCCATATAGGGGAAGCTATGAGAGGTTTGGGAAAACACAGCGATATAGGGGAAGGTATGAGAGGTGCACAAAAACACGATGATATTGGGGAAGATATGAGATGTGCGCGAGAACACAGCAATGTAGGGAAGCTATGGGAGGTGCTCAAAAACACTGCAATATATGGGAAGCTATAAGAGGTGCGTGAAAATACAGCGATTTAGGGGAGGTATGAGAGGTGTGCGAAAACACAGCGATATCGGGGAATCTATGGGAGGTGTGCGAAAACAGTGCAATATAATGGAAGCTATGAGAGGTGCGGGAAATGTCGGCGATATAAGGGAAGGTATGAGAGGTGTGCGAAAACACAGTGATATAGAGGAAGCTATGAGAGGTTTGCGAAAACACAGCGACAAAGGGGAAGCTATGAGAGGTGCGCGAAAACACCGCGATATAGGAGAAGCTATGAGAGATGTGCGAAGACACAGCGATACAGGGTAAGGTATAAGAGTGCGCGAAAACATGCGATACAGGGCAATGTATCAGTGGTGTGCTAAAACACAGCGACGTAGGGGAAGGTATGAGAGAGCAAAAAACACAGCGATATAGGGGAAGATGCGGGAGGTGCACGAAAACACAGCGTGATAGCAGAATGTATTAGAGGTGCGTGAAAACGCTGTGATATAGGGGAAAGTATGAGAGGTGTGCAAAAACACGGCGATGTAGGGTAAGGCATGAGAGGTGCGCGAAAACATGGCAAAGTATGGGAATGTATGAGAGTGGCACGAAAACACGGCGAAATCGGGGAAGTTATGGGGGGAGAGCGAAAACAGAGCAATATAGGGGAAGGTATGAGAGGTGTACGAAAACACAGCGATGTAGGGGAAGTTATCAGGGGTTCGGGAACACAGAGTGATACAGGGGAAGCTATGGGAGGTGCATGAAAACATAGTGATATAGGGAAGCTATGGGAGGTGCGTGAAAACAAGGCGATATAGGGGAAATTATGAGAGGTGCACGAAAACACCGCGATATAGGGGAAGTTATCAAGGTGCAGGAAAACAGAGTGATACAGGGGAAGCTATGGGAGGTGCACAAAAATGCACCGATATAGCGGAAGCTATGAGAGTTTTGGGAAAATACAGCGATATAGCGGAAGGTTATGGGAGGTGTGCAAAGACACTGCGATATAGGGGAAGTTATGGGGGGTGCGCGAAAACCCAATGATATAGGGGAATGTATGAGACGTGTGCAAAAACACAGCGATGTAGGGGAAGTTGTCAGAGGTGCAGGAAAACACAGTGATACAGTGGAAGCTATGTGAGGTGCATGAAAACACGGCGATATAGGGGAAACTATGAGAGGTGCCCGAAAACGCAGCCATATAGGGGAACCTATGAGAGGTTTGGGAAAACACAGCGATATAGGAGAAGGTATGAGAGGTGCAAGAATAAATGACGATATTGAGGAAGATATGAGATGTGCGCAAAAACACAATGATGTGGGAAGTCTATGGAGGTGCTCAAAAACACTGCAATACAGGGGAAGCTGTAAGAGGTGCGTGGAAAAAAAGCGATTTAGGGGAAGGTATGAGAGGTGCGCGAAAACACAGCGATATCGGTGAATCTATGGGAGGTGCGCGAAAACAGTGCAATATAAGGGAGTCTATGAGAGGTGCGTGAAATGTCGGCGATATAAGGGAAGGTATTAGTGGTGCGCGAAAACACAGCGATATAGAGGAAGCTATGAGAGGTGTGAGAAAACACAGCGACAAAGGGGAAGCTATGAGATGTGCGCGAAAACACAGCGATATAGGAGAAGCAATGAGCCGTGCGTGAAAACACAGCAATATAGGGGAAGCTATGAGAGGTGCGTGAAAACACAGTGATATAGGGGAAGCTATGAGAGGTGTGCGAAAACACAGTGTGACGAGAGTACACATAGATTTAGATGTTAACTGTCCTGTGCCGGCACCAGTGGGATCAGCAGTTGGTCTGCCACCTGTCTTCAGGAGTAAGAGAGATAAGGAAAACAATGAGGCAGCATTTGGAGATGTTAGTGAAGGGATGGAAGGAGAGCTGTCAAGATCGGCCCCCCATTGAACCCTGAACTGTTTGAAGTGATGGACCGGCGATACCCCAGCAGGGGGATAAAAAGGGACAGGTCCACTAAGACAAGACACACACGACACCACGAGGTAACCAGACCCTGGAAGCGGTGCGCCTCCCACAAGTCGGTGGAGTTTTGGTAGGCTGACGTGGGACCAAGCCATAGACGCACAGGGTGGAAAGGCACGATCGGCGGGACCCTGGTGTGTGTCCGCCCTTGCCTGGGTGCCAGGTTCACCGCACAGAAATGAACGTATCTGGAAACGCAGGGGTCACGGTCGGTGACCTCAGATGACATCACAAAGGGTTCGCCCGAAAGCTGACTGCGAAGATTATGGAAGGTCTGTGTGGAAGCCGCTTGAATATTCATTCATTTTGCTCTCTCTCTCCTTCCCCCCACTGCCCATCGCCACGGCAGTGATTACTGTGAACTGAACTGATCTCAATTGAACTGAACTTTGCGTCACTTTGAAACTAGTCATTTACCCCTAGACGACGATAGAGCTTGATTACCTTGATTACTATTACCTAGTTTCTGTATACATGTGTGTTTATCGCTGCTGAACTGTTGCTTTTATTATCCTTTTGATTAAGTACTGTGTTGCTTGTTTCTTTAATAAAACTTTCTTAGTTCTAGTAATCCAGACTCCAACTGAGTGACCCATTTCTGCTGGTTTGGCAACCCAGTTACAGGGTACGTAACAACAGTGATATAGGAGAAGCTAAGAGAGGTGTGCGAAAACACAGCGATATATGGGAAGCTATGGGAGGCGCACGAAAACAGAGCCATATAGGGGAAGGCATGTGAGGTACCAGAGAACACAGCGATATAGGGGAATTTATGTGAGGTGCGCGAAAACAGCGCAATATATGGGAAGCTATGAGAGATGCGTGAAATCTCAGCGATATAGGGGAAGGTATGAGAGGTGCACGAAATCACGGCGATATAGAGGAAGCTATGAGAGGTGCCTTGCCTCTAGCCTCTAGCCAAGACTCGCTTCTAGTCCTCTAGCCAAGCCTCGACCCTAGCCTCTAGCCTTTAGGCAAGCCTGCCTCTAGCCTCTAGCCGTTTAGACAATACTCATCACTAGCCATACCTCTCCTCGCCACTTTAAACTTGTGCAGACAGGTATTTTTTGAATGTTTTAAATGATTCTTTCTTTGGCATACTCTAATGTGGGTGTGAGAGGGTTTAGTGTTGTTCCCGGATTTGGGTGTGTCTGTGGGTTTTCAATAGTGACGAATCTCAAGTTTGTTTCATTTTTAGGGATTATAGGCACTTTATGTTTTTTTTTAGATTTGTTCGTATTGTGCTTTTACATTGGAGGTTGCTACTCAAATTTGCCTACGAACACCTTCCTGTTTGCCGGTAACCGCTCACAGCCCTCGCCGACTTCCTGACTTCATCTCCGGACCTCGTTCCTTGCAACACAACGACTAAATCTGCGCGTATCTCAATAATCCACATGAGCCACCAGAAGCTGTGTGCACCCTTGCATTTTATGACAAACCTCTAAAGCTCCTCAACCCCCAAATCAGTGCGCACCCTCATGCTGCGTTTTTTTAATGTCGAAGCAGCCATTTTCTGAACTGTTTGACACGGTTTATGCTCGAAGATAATCGCATGTGCGTTTGGATTCAATACGGCTTGAAGTTACAGCAAGATTTGCAAAGAATTTACAATGATTATTTTTCTTCCGAGACAACAATTTTCGGAACGGTTTGAAATGATTGTTGCTCTGAAAAAATCTGTTATGCCTGCGGGTGTGTCAGCGGGGTTGGAGTGCGCACCAAATTGCGGAAAACGCAGAATTAGGGAAGTGGCTGTCAATACGGAGCTTTGGGGTGAACATGATTTGGGGGTGCGCACTGATTTAGGGCTGCGTTCTCGCACATGAGGGGGCTCATTGATTTGGAGATTGAGTAGCTTTAAAGGTTTGTCATAAAATGCAGGAATGCACAGGACTCACGTGGATTATTGAGATGCGCGCAGATTTAGTCGTTGTGTTGCAAGGAACGAGGTCCGGAGATTAAGTTAGGAAGTAGACGAGGGTGAGAGCGTTAACGGCAAACAGGAAGGTGTTCAGGGAAACAGAAGGTAAGTAGAACTATCCTGACACGGAGCGTAGAAAGGAAAGCGGCAGGCAGAACTTCTCTTGGCATGGAGGGACGGAATTACACAGGTAAACCTCGGTGCTGAAGTAAAACTTAGAATACTTGACACGGAGAGACTGAGGTTCAGAGGTCACATCGGAAACTGAATTGGAAGTTGGAAAAGTTACCTTGACACGGAGAGACTGAGTTCCACAGGTAAATCTCGGGACTGGAGCAAACTTAAACACGCAATCCGAAGCGGCCGGGAAACGAGAGGCGAGGTATGGCAAGAGGCGAGGGGCGAGGCAGCTCTCATACCTTCCCCCTACATTGCTGTGCTTTCGCTACTCTCATAACTTCCCCTAAATCGGTGTGTTTTCTTGCACCTCTGATACATTCCCCTGCATCGCCATGTTTTCGCGCACCTCCTCATACTTTCCCCTATATCGCCGTGTTTTAGCACACCTCTCATACTTCCCCTATATCGCCATGTTTTCACGCACCTCCCATAGCTTCCGCTACATCGCTGTGTTTTCGCGCACCTCTCATACCTTCCCCTATATCGCTGTCTTTTAGCGCCCTGCCATAGCTTCACCTTTGTCGCCGTATATTTGCTCACCTCTCATAGCTTCCCCTATATCGCCGTGTTTTCGCGCATCTCTCATGTCGTCACCTATATCGCTGTTTTCGCTCCTCTTATTACTTCCCCTACTTGGCTGTGTTTTCTTGGACCTCTGATGCATTCCGCTGTATCGCCTTTTTTGCGCACCTCTCATACTTCCCCTATATCGCCGTGTTTTCGCACACCTCTCATGCCTTCCCCGATATCGCACTGTTTTCATGCACATCTCATACCTTCCCCTATATCGCTGTCTTTTCGTGCACCTGCCATAGCTTCACCATTATCGCTGTGTTTTTGCTCACCTCTGATAGTTTCCCTATATCGCCGTGTTTTCGCTCCCCTCATAACTTCTCCTATATCGCTGTGTTTTCTTGCACCCCTGATACATTCCCCTGTATCGCTGTGTTTTCGCGCACTTCTCATCTCTTCCCCTATTTCGCCCTGTTTTCGTGCACCTCCCATAGCTGCCCCTACATCGCTGTGTTTTCGTGCACCTCTCATACCTTCCCCTATATCGCTGTGTTTTCACACACCTCTCATAACTTCCCCTATATCGCCGAGTTTTCGCGCACCTCTCATACCTTCCCCTATATCGCTGTGTTTTCGCGCACCTCTCATGGCTTTCCCGATTTCGCCGTGCTTTCATGCACATCTCATACCGTCCCCTATATTGCTGTGTTTTCGCGCACCTCTCATACCTTCCCCTATATCGCTGTCTTTCGCGCCCTGCATAGCTTCACCTTTATCACTGTATGTTTGCTCACCTCTCATAGCTTCCCCTATATCGCCGTGTTTTCGCGCATCTCTCATGTCGTCACCTATATCGCTGTGTTTTCGCACCTCTCATTACTTCCTCTATATCGCTGTGTTTTCTCGCACCTCTGAAACATTCGCCTGTATTGCTGTGTTTCGTGCACCTCTCATAATTTTCCCCTATATTGCCGTGTTTTCGCACACCTCTCATAGCTTCCTTATATTGCTGTGATTTCCTGCACATCTCATAACTTCCCGTACATCGTTGTCTTTTCGCGCATCTTTCATTGCTTCCCCTATATCGCTGTGTTTTTGCGCACCTCTCATAGCGTCCCTGACATCGCTGTGTTTTCGCGCAACCCTCATACCTTCCCCTATATCGTTGTATTTTCACGCACCTCCCTAGATTCCTTATATTGCTGTGTTTTCATGCACCTCGGCGACATAGGAGAAGCTATGAGAGATGTGTGAAAACACGGCGATGTAGGGAAAGCTGGGGTAGGTGCGCGAAAACACAGCGATGTAGGAGAATGTATGAGATGTGCGCGAAAACACTGTGAAATATGGGAAGTTAGGAGAGGTACGCTAAATCACAGCAATGTAGGAAAGCTATGGGAGGTGCAGGAAAACATGGCGATATAGGGAAGCTATGGGAGGTGCCCGAAAACAGGGCAATATAGGGGAAGGTATGAGAGGTGCGCGAAAACATGGCGATATAGGGGAAGCTATGGGAGGTGCAAGAAAGCACAGCGATTAAGGGGGAGGCATGAGAGGTGCGCAAAAACAAAGCAATATAAGGGAATCTATGAGAGGTGCGCGAAAACAGCGATATAGCCGAAGCTATGGGAGGTGCGCGAAGACACGGCGATATAGGGGATGGTATGAGAGGTGCACGAAAATATGGCAATGTAGGAGAATGTATGAGAGGTGCACGAAAAAGCGGCGATACAGGGGAAGGTGTATTAGGTGAGGGAAACACGGCAATATCGGGGGAAGCTATGTGAGGTGTGTAAGAACAGAGCGATATAGTGGAAGGTATAAGAGGTGCACAAAAACAGCGATTTTGGGGCAGCTGTGGAGGTGCGCAAAATCAGTGCAATATAGGGGAAGCTATAGGAGGTGCGCGAGAACACAGCGATATCGGGGAATCTATGGGAGGTGCGCGAAAACACTGCAATATGGGGGAAGCTATGAGAGGTGCATGAAAAAACAATGATTTAGGGGAAGGTATGAGAGTTGCGCGAAAACAGCGATATCGGGGAATCTATGGGGGGTGCGCGAATACAGCGCAATATAAGGAAGCTATGAGAGGTGCGCGTAATGTCGGCAATATAGGGGAAGGTATGAGAGGTGCGCGAAAACACGGCGATATGGAGGAAGCTATGAGAGGTGCACGAAAACACAGCGACAAAGGGGAAGCTATGAGAGGTGCGCGAAAACACAGTGATACAGGGAAAGCTATGGTAGGTGCGTGAAAACTCAGTGATGTAGTGGAACGTATGAGAGTCGTGCAAAAACATGGCAATATAGGGTAAGGTATGAGCGTGCGCAAAAACACAGTGATATAGGGCATTCTATCAGAGGTGTGCTAAAACACAGCAATAAAGAGGAAGACGTGAGAGGTGCGCGAAAAACACAGCAATATAGGGGAATCTATTAGAGGTGCCCGAAATGCTGAGATATAGGGAAAGTATGAGAGGTGCGCAAAAACACGGCAAAATATGGGAAGGTATGAGAGCGGCACGAAAACACTGCGAAATAAGGGAAGTTATGAGAGGTGTAAAAACACGGCGATATTGGGGAAGCTCTGGCAGGTGCGCAAAAACACAGCATAATAGAGCAGCTATCAGAGTTGCGCGAAAATACAGCGAAATAGGGGAAGCTATGGGAGGTGCGCGAAAACACTGCGATATAGGGGAAGCTATGGAGGTGCGCAAAAACACAGCGATATAGGGAAATGGATGAGAGGTGAGCAAAAACACAGTGACCTAGGGGAAGCTATGGGAGGTCTGCGAAAAAAACACGGCGATATAGATGAAGGTATGAGAGGTGCGCGAAAAGCCAGTGATCTGGGAGAAGCTATTAGAGGTGCACGAAAGCACAGCGATATTGGGAAGGTATGAGAGGTGCGCTGAAACACAATGATATATGGGGAGGTAAGTGAGTGGCGCAAAAATACAGCGAGAGGGGATGCTATGAGAGGTGCGCGAAAACACTGCGATATAGGGGATGCTATGAGAGGTGCGCGAAAACGCAGCCATATAGGGGAAGGTATGAGAGGTCACGAAAACACAACGATATAGGAGAAGCTATGGGAGGTGCACGAAAACACGGCAATATAGGGGAATGTATGAGAGGTGCAGGAAAACACTGCGATATAGGGCAAGTTTTGAGAGATGAGCAAAAAAAACAGCCAAAAAAGAAATGTATGAGAGGTTCACGTAAAAACGGTGATATAGGGGAAGTTATGAGAGGTGCGCGAACACACGGCGATATACGTGAGGTATGAGAGGTGCGTGAAAACACGTCGATATACGTGAAGGTATGAGAGGTGCGCGAAGACACGGCGATATACGTGAAGGTATGAGAGGTGCGCGAGCACACGGCGATATAGAACAAGCTATGAGAGGTGCGCGAGAACACAGCGATACAGGGGAATGTATGAGAGTGCGCGAAAACACACGATACAGGGCAATACATCACAGGTGCGCTAAAACACAGCGACATAGGGGAAGCTGCAGGAGGTTCACGAATACACAGCGAGATAGCGGAATGTATTAGAGGTGCGCGTAAACGCTGTGGTATAGGGGAAAGTATGAGAGGTGTGCAAAAACACGGCGATGTAGGGTGAGGCATGAGAGGTACGTGAAAACACGGCGAAGTATGGGAATGTATGAGAGTCACATGAAAACACGGCGAAATAGTGGAAGTTATGGGGGGAGATCGAAAACAGAGCGATATAGGGGAAAGTATGAGAGGTGTGCGAAAACACAGCGATGTAGGGGAAGTTATCAGAGGTTCGGGAACACAGAGTGATACAAGGGAAACTATGGGAGGTGCATGAAAACACAGTGATATAGGGGAAGCTATGAGAGGTGTGCGAAAACAGAACGATATAGGGGAAGGCATGAGAAGTACCAGAGAACACAGCGATATAGGGGAATTTATGTGAGGTGCACGAAAACAGCGCAACATAAGGGAAGCTATGAGAGGTGCGTGAAATCTCGGCGATATAGGGGAAGATATGAGAGGTGCCTCGCCTCTAGCCTCTAGCCAAGACCTCTCAGAGCTTCCCCTATATCGCTGCATTTTCGCGTACCACTCATACCTTCCCCTACATCGCTGAGTTCTCGTGCACCGCCCATAGATTACCCAACATCGTCGTGTTTTTCGCGCACCTCCCATTTCTTCCCCGATAGCGCTGTGTTTTCGCGCACCTCTCATAACTTCCCCTTTATCACCGTATTTTCACGCACCTCCCCATAGCTTCCCCTGTATCGCTGTGCTTTCGCGCACCTCTCAGAGCTTCCCCTCTATCGCTGTGTTTTCGCGCACCTCTCAGAGCTTCCCCTATATCGCTGTGTTTTCGTGCACCTTCCATAGCTTCCCCTGCATCGCTGTGTTTTCGCGCACCTCTGATACTTCCCCTGTATCGCTGTATTTTCGCGCATCTCTCATAACTTCCCATATTACGCCATGTTTTTGCGCACCTTCCATAGCTTTCCCTATATCCCCGTGTTTTTTCCGCACCTTTCATAGTTTCCCTGACCATGCCTTGTTTTCCCGGCAGCTCTCATAGCTTCCCCTATATTGCTGTGCTCTCGCGCACCTCCCATAGCTTCCCCTATATCGCTGTGTTTTCGCACAGCTCTCATTCTTTCCCTTATATCGCTGTGTTTTCTCGATGCTCTTATACCTTCCCCTATATCGCTGTTTTTCGCGTACCACTCATACGTGCCCCTACATTGCTGAGTTCTCGTGCAGCTCCATTGATTCCCCAACATCGTCGTGTTTCGCGCACCTCCCATAGCTTCCCCTATATCGCTGTGTTTTCATGCACCTCCCATAGCTTCCCCTATATCGACGTCTTTTCACGCAGCTCTCATACCTTCACATATATCGCCGTGTTTTCGTGCACCTCTCATACCTTCCCCTATAGTGCTGTGTGTTAGCGCACCTCTCATACCTTCCCCGTATGACTGTGTTTTCATGCACCTCCCTTAACTTCCTTATGTCGCTGTGCTCTCGTGCACCTCTCATCACTTCCCATATATCACTCTGCTTTCGCACACCTCCCATAGCTTGCCCTACATCACTGTGTTTTGCGCACCTCTCATACCTTCCCCTATATCGCCGTGTTTTCGCTGATCCTCTCATACCTTCCCCTATATTGCTGTGTTTTAGTGCACCTCTCATACCTCCCTGTATGACTGTGTTTTCATGCTCCTCCCATAACTTCCCCTGTATGCACACCTCCCATAGGTTGCCCTACATCGCTGTGTTTTCGCGTGCCGATGATACCCTCCCCTGTGTTGCTGTGTTCTCGTGCACCTCTTATGGCTTTCCATATATTGTAATGATTTCGCGCACCTCTTATACCTACCCCCAAATCACTGTGTTTTCGCGCATCTCTCATAGCTTCTCCTTCATCGCTGTGTTTTCCTGCATCTCCCATAGCTTCCCCAATATCATTGTGTTTTTGCACACCTCTGATATCTTCCCCTATATCGCTGTGTTTTGGCACACCTCTTATAGCTTCCCATATATCGTCGTGCTTTCGCGCACCTCTCACATCTTCCCCTATATCGCCGTGTTATCGAGCAGCTTTCATAGCTTCCCCTATATTGTGTGTTTTCGCATACCTCCCATAGCTTCCGCTATATCGCTGTTTTCGCACACCTCTCATAGCTTGCCATATATGGTGATGTTTTCGCACACCTCTCATAACTTCCCCTAGATCGCTGTGTTTTCGCACACCTCACATATCGCCCCCTATATCGCCATGTTTGTGCACTCCTCACATAGCTTCCGCTATATCGCTGTGTTTTCGCACTCCTCTGATACCTTCCCCTATATCGCTCTGTTGTCGTGCACTTCCCATGGCTTCCCATATATCGCTGTGTTTTTGTGCACCACTCATACCTTCCCCTACATCGCTGTGTTTCCGTGAACCTCCCATAGCTTCCAGTATATAGCTGTGTTTTCTCTCACCTCTCATACCTTCCCCTATATCGCTCTGTTTTCACGCACCTCTCATAGCTTCCCATATATTGCTATGTTTTCGCGCACCTCTCATCGCTTCTCCTATATTGCTGTGTTTTCCTGCACCTCACATAGCTTCCCCAATATCATTCTGTTTTCGCACACCTCAGATAACTTCCCCTATATCGCCATGTTTTCGCGCACCTCTCACATCTTCCCCTATATCGCTGTGTTATCAAGCAGCTCTCATAGCTTCCCCTAGATCGCTGTGTTTTCACGCTCCTCACACAGCTTCCCCTATATCGCCATGTTTATGTGCATGGAAGATATGGGTGGTGCGTGAAAATACGGTGATATGTGTGGAATTATGGGAGGTGCGTGAAAGCAGTGTGATATGGGGGAAGGTATGAGAGGTGCACAAAAACACAGCAATGTAGGGGAAGCTATGGGAGGTGTGTGAAAGCAGAGCAATATATGGGAAGTGATGAGAGGTGCACGAGAGCACAGCGATATAAGGGAAGTTATGGGAGGTGCATGAAAACACAGTCATACGGGGAAGATATGCGAGGTGCGCGAAAACACAACGATATAGGGGAAGGTATGAGAGGTGCGCGAAAACACAGTGATATATGTGAAGGTATGAGAGGTGTGTGAAAACACGTCGATATAGGGGAAGGTATGAGAGGTGCGTGAAAACACAACGATGTAGGGGAAGCTATGCGAGGTACGCGAAAACATGGCGACATAGGGGAAACTATGAGAGGTGCGCGAAAACACATCGATATAGGGGAAGTTACGAGAGGTGCGCGAAAAGACCAATATATGGGAAGCTATGAGAGGTGCGCTAAAACATCACAAAATATGGGAAGCTATGAGATTTGCGTGAAAACACGGCAAAGAATGGGAAGCTATGGGAGGTGCATGAAAACACAGCAATATATGGGAGGGTATGAGAGGTGCGCGAAAACACAACAATATAGGGGAAGGTATGAGAGGTGCGCAAAAACACAGCAATGTAGAGGAAATAATGGAAGGTGCGCGAAAATACAGCGATATAGGGGAAGCTATGGGAGGTGTGTGAAAACATGCCGAAATAGGGGAAGGTATGAGAGGTGCGCATAAACACAGCGTTTTGGAGGAAGCTATAAGAGATGCGCAAAATCATTGCAATATACGGGAAGGTATGAGAGGTGCGCGAGAAAACGGCGATATAGGGGAAGATATGAGAGATGCAGGTAAACACAGCGATATAGTGGAAGGTGTGAGAGGAGTGCGAAAAGACAGCGATATATGGGAAGCTATGGGAGGTGCACCAGAACACAGCGATATAGGGGAAGCTATGAGAGGTGCGCAAAAACACAGCGATTTGGGGGAAGATATGAGAGGTGTGCGAAAACATCGCAATATATGGGAAGCTATGAGAGGCGCGCGAAAACACGGCGAAAAATGGGAAGCTATGGGAGGTGCGGGAAAACACATCGATACAGTGGTAGGAATGAGAGGTGCAGTGAAAACACAACGATATAGGGGAAGGTATGCGAGGTACGCGAAAACACAGCGATATAGGGGAAGCTATGAGAGGTCGGCAAAGACACAGAGATATAGGGGCAGGTATGAGAAGTGCGCCAAAACACTTCGATACAGGGGAAGCTATGAAAGGTGTGTGAAAACACAGCGATATAGGAGAAGCTATGAGAGGTGCGCGAAAACACGGCTATATAGGAGAAGGTATGAGAGGTGCGCAAAAACAGAGTGATATAGGGGAAGCAATGAGAGGTGCGCGAACACACGGTGATATAAGTGAAGGTATGAGGGGTGCTTGAAAACACGTCGATATAGGGGAAGCGATGAGAGGTGCGCTAAAACGCAGCGATATAGGGGATGGTATGAGCGGTGCGTGAAAACACAGTGATATGTGGGTAGGTATGCGAGGTGTGTGAAAACACAGTGATATAGGCAAAGGTATGAGAGGTGCTCGAAAACACAGCGGTATAGGGGAAGCTATGGGAGGTGTACGAAAACACAGCCATATAGGGGAAGATATGATAGGCACGCGAAAAAAGAGCGATATATGGGAAGCTATGGGAAGTGCACGAAAACAGAGTGACATAGGGGAAGGTATGAGAGGTGCGCGAAACATCACAATATATGGGAAGCTATGAGAGGTGCACAAAAACAAGACGAAAAATAGGAAACTGTGGGAGGGGCGTGAAAACACAGCGACATAGGGGATGTTATGAGAGGTATGCGATAACACATCAATATAGTGGAAGGTATGAGAGGTGCGTGAAAACACAACGATATAGTTGAAGGTATGAGAGGTCTGCAAAAACAAGACGATATAGGGTCAGGTATGAGAGCTGCGCGAATACACATCGATACAGGGGATGGTACGATAGGTACGTGAAGCACATCGATATAGTGGAAGGTATGAGAGGTGCACAAAAGCACAACTATATAGGGGAAGGTATGCGAGGTACACGAAAACACAGTGATATAGGGGAAACTATGAGAGGTACGTGAAAACACAGCAATATATGGGAAGCCATGGGTGGTGCATGACAACACAGCGATATAGGGGAAGTTATCAGAGGTGTGAGAAAACACATCGATATAGGGGAAGCTGCGAGAGGTGCACGGAAACACAGCGGTATAGAAACATAGAAAATAGGTGCAGGAGTAGGCCATTCGGCCTTTCAAGCCTGCACCGCCATTTATTATGATCATGGCTGATATCCAACTCAGAACCCCGCCTCAGCCTTCCCTCCATACCCCCTGATCCCCGTAGCCACGAGAGCCATATCTAACTCCCTCTTA
>NW_027275686.1:0-45000 GCF_030028105.1 Mobula birostris
CACACTGACCACAGAGACATTGACCACAGAGACACTGACCACAGAGACTCTGACCACAGAGACACACTGACCACAGACACACTGACCACAGAGACATTGACCACAGACACACTGACCACAGACACACTGACCACAGACACACTGACCACAGAGACATTGACCACAGACACACTGACCACGGACACACTGACCACAGAGACACACTGATCACGGACACACTGACCGTAGACACACTGACCACAGAGACATTGACCACAGAGACACTGACCACAGACACAGTGACCACGGACATACTGACCACAGAGACACTGACACAGTACACACTGACCACAGAGACACTGACCACAGACACACTGACGACAGAGACACTGACCACAGATACACTGACCACAGAGACACACAGGCCACAAACACAATGACCACAGAGACACTGACCACAGACACACTGACCACAGAGACACACTGACCACAGAGACACTGACCATAGACACACTGACCACAGACACATGGACCACAGACACACTGACCACGGACACAGTGACCACAGACACACTCACCAGAGACACAGTGACCGCAGACACACTGAGCACAGACACACTGACCACAGAGACACAGAGAACAGTCACACAGACACACTGACCACAGACACACTGACCTCAGACACACTGACCACAGAGACACACTGATCACGGACACACTGACCACAGACACACTGACCACAGACACACTGACCACAGATACACTGACCACAGAGACACACTGGCCACAAACACACTGATCACAGGCACACTGACCACAGAGACACTGACCACAGATACACTGAGCACAGACACACTGACCACAGAGACACTGAGAACAGACACACAGACACACTGACCACAGACACACTGACTACAGAGACACTGACCACAGAGACACACTGATCACGGACACACTGACCACAGACACACTGACCACGGACACACTGACCACAGATACACTGACCACAGAGACACACTGGCCACAAACACACTGATCACAGGCACACTGACCACAGAGACACTGACCACAGATACACTGAGCACAGACACACTGACCACAGAGACACTGAGAACAGACACACAGACACACTGACCACAGACACACTGACTACAGAGACACTGACCACGGACACACTGACCACAGAGAAACTAACCACAGATATATTGACCACGGACACACTGGCCACAGACGCACTGACAAGAGACACACTGACCGCAGACACACTGACCACAGACACACTGACCACAGAGAAACTAACCACAGACATATTGACCACGGAAACACTGACCACAGAGACACACTGACCATAGAGACACTGACCACAGACACACTGACCACAGACACACGGACCACAGACACACGGACCACAGACACACTAACCACGGACACAGTGACCACAGAGACACTCACCAGAGACACAGTGACCGCAGACACACTGAGCACAGACACACTGACCACAGGGACACACTGATCACGGACACACTGACCGTAGACACACTGACCACAGAGACATTGACCGCAGAGACACTGACCACAGAGACTCTGACAACAGAGACACACTGACCACAGACACACTGACCACAGACACACTGACCACTGACAGACTGACCACAGAGACACACTGAACACGGACACACTGACCGTAGACACACTGACCACAGAGACATTGACCACAGAGACACTGACCACAGACACAGTGACCACGGACATACTGACCACAGAGACACTGACACCGTACACACTGACCACAGAGACACTGACCACAGACACACTGACGACAGAGACACCGACCACAGATACACTGACCACAGACACACCGACAACAGACACACTTGATCACAGATACACTGACCACAGAGACACACTGGCCACAAACACACTGACCACAGAGACACTGACCACAGACACACTGACCACAGAGACACACTGACCACAGAGACACTGACCACAGAGACACTGACCACAGACACACTGCCACAGAGACACTGACCACAGAGACACTGACCACAGACACACTGACCACGGAAACACTGACCACAGATACACTGACCACAGAGACACACTGGCCACAAACACACTGACCACAGACACACTGACCACAGAGACACTGACCACAGATACACTGTCCACGGACACACTGACCACAGAGACACTGACCACAGAGACAATGAACACAGACACACTGACCACAGACACACTGACCATAGAGACACTGATCACAGACACACTGACCACAGGCACACTGGCCACGGACACACTGACCACAGACACACTGACCACAGACACACTGACCACAGATACACTGACCACAGAAACAATGACCACTGTGACACACTGACCACAGACACACTGACCACAGACACACTGGCCACAGAGACAATGACCACAGACACACTGACCATAGAGACACTGATCACAGACACACTGACCACAGACACACGGACCACAGACACACTGACCACGGACACAGTGACCACAGACACACTCACCAGAGACACAGTGACCGCAGACACACTGAGCACAGACACACAGACCACAGAGACACTGACCACAGACATACTGACCACGGATACACTGACCACAGAGACACTGACGACAGACACACTGAACATAGACACACTAACCACAGACACATTGACTACAGGGACACTGACCACAGACACACTGACACCGGACACACTGACCACAGACACACTGACCACAGAGACTCTGACAATGGAGGCAATGACCACAGACATACTGACCACGGACACACTGACCACAGACGCACTGACCACAGAGACACTGACCACAGACACACCGACAACAGACACACTGACCACAGAGACACAGACCACAGACACACTGACTAGGGACACATTGACCACAGAGACACTGACCACGGTCACACTGACCAGAGAGACAGTGACCACAGATACACTGACCACGGACACACTGACCACAGACACACTGACGACAGAGAAACTGACCACAGACACACTGGCCACGGACACACTGACCATAGACACACTAACCACACACAAGGTGACCACGGACACTGTGACCACAGACAAACTGAACACAGACACACTGACCACAGACACACTGACCACAGAGACAGTGACCACTGTGACACACTGACCACGGACAGACTGACCACAAACACACTCATCAGAGACAGAGTGACCGCAGACACACTGAGCACAGGCACACTGACCACAGAGGCACTGACCACAGAGACACAGACCACAGACACACTGACCACAAACACACTGACCCCCGACACACTGACCACAGACACACTGACCGCAGACACACTGACCACAGACACACTGACCACAGAGACACTGACCACAGACTCACTGACCACAGATACACTGTCCACGGACACACTAACCACAGACTCACTGACCACAGACACACTGACCACTGACAACGTGTCAACGGACACTGTGACCACAGACAAACTGACCACAGACACACTGACCACAGACACAAGGTGACCACAGGCACACTGAACACAGACACAATGACCACGGACACACTGTCCACAGACACACTGACCACAGACTCACTGACCACAAAGACACTCACCACAGACACACTGACCAGACACATTAACCACAGAGACACTGACCACAGACACACTGAACCTGGACACAATGACCACGGACACACTGACCACAGACACAATGACCACAGACACACTGACCACAGACACACTGACCACAGACACACTGACCACAGAGACACTGACCACAGGCTCACTGACCACAGATACACTGTCCACGGACACACTGATCACAGACACACTGACCTCAGAGACACTGACCACAGAGACACACTGACCACAGGCACACTGACCACAGACACACTAACCACAGATACACTGACCACAGACACACTGACCACAGAGACACTGACCACTGAGAAACTGACCACAGACGCACTGACCACAGAGATACTGACCACAGACACACTGACCACAGACACACTGACCACAGACACACTGACCACAGAGACACTGACCACTGAGAAACTGACCACAGACGCACTGACCACAGAGATACTGACCACAGACACACTGACCACAGGCACACTGACCACAGACACACTGACCACAGAGACACTGATCACAGACACACTGACCACAGAGACACTGACCACAGACACACTGACCACAGACACACTGACCACAGAGACACTGACCACAGACACACTGACCACAGACACACTGACCACAGAGACACAGACCACAGACACACTGACCACAGACACACTGACCACAGACACACTGACCACAGAGACACTGACCACAGACACACTGACCACAGAGACACTGATCACAGACACACTGACCACAGATACACTGACCACAGACACACTGACCACAGACACACTGACCACAGACACACTGACCACAGACACACTGACCACAGAGACACTGACAACAGACACACTGACCACAGAGACACTGACCACAGAGACACTGACCACAGACACACTGACCACAGACACACTGACCACAGAGACACAGACCACAGACACACTGACCACAAACACACTGACCCCCGACACACTGACCACAGACACACTGACCACAGACACACTGACCACAGACACACTGACCACAGAGACACTGATCACAGACACACTGACCACAGACACACTGACCACAGAGACACTGACCACAGACACACTGACCACAGAGACACTGATCACAGACACACTGACCACAGACACACTGACCACAGATACACTGACTACGGACACACTGACCACAGAAACACTGACCACAGACTCACTGACCACAAAGACACTGACCACAGAGACACTGACCACAGACACACTGACCATAGAGACACTGACCACAGATACACTGACTACGGACACACTGACCACAGAAACACTGACCACAGACTCACTGACCACAAAGACACTGACCACAGAGACACTGACCACAGAGACACTGACCACAGACACATTGACCTCAGAGACACTGACCACGAACACACTGACCACAGACTCATTGACCACAGACACACTGACCACAGACTCACTGACCACAGACACACAGACCACAGACACACTGACCACAGAGACAATGAACACAGACACACTGACCACGGACACACTGACCACAGACACACTGACCTCAGACACACTGACCACAGAGACACACTGATCACGGACACAGTGACCACAGACACACTAACCGTAGACACACTGACCACAGAGACATTGATCACAGACACACTGGCCACGGACACACTGACCACAGACACACTAACCACACACAAGGTGACCACGGACACTGTGACCACAGACAAACTGAACACAGACACACTGACCACAGACACACTGACCACAGAGACACTGACCACTGTGACACACTGACCACGGACAGACTGACCACAAACACACTCACCAGAGACACAGTGACCGCAGACACACTGAGCACAGGCACACTGACCACAGAGGCACTGACCACAGAGACACAGACCACAGACACACTGACTAGGGACACATTGACCACAGAGACACTGACCACGGTCACACTGACCAGAGAGACAGTGACCACAGATACACTGACCACGGACACACTGACCACAGACACACTGACGACAGAGAAACTGACCACAGACACACTGGCCACGGACACACTGACCATAGACACACTAACCACACACAAGGTGACCACGGACACTGTGACCACAGACAAACTGAACACAGACACACTGACCACAGACACACTGACCACAGAGACAGTGACCACTGTGACACACTGACCACGGACAGACTGACCACAAACACACTCATCAGAGACAGAGTGACCGCAGACACACTGAGCACAGGCACACTGACCACAGAGGCACTGACCACAGAGACACAGACCACAGACACACTGACCACAAACACACTGACCCCCGACACACTGACCACAGACACACTGACCGCAGACACACTGACCACAGACACACTGACCACAGAGACACTGACCACAGACTCACTGACCACAGATACACTGTCCACGGACACACTAACCACAGACTCACTGACCACAGACACACTGACCACTGACAACGTGTCAACGGACACTGTGACCACAGACAAACTGACCACAGACACACTGACCACAGACACAAGGTGACCACAGGCACACTGAACACAGACACAATGACCACGGACACACTGTCCACAGACACACTGACCACAGACTCACTGACCACAAAGACACTCACCACAGACACACTGACCAGACACATTAACCACAGAGACACTGACCACAGACACACTGAACCTGGACACAATGACCACGGACACACTGACCACAGACACAATGACCACAGACACACTGACCACAGACACACTGACCACAGACACACTGACCACAGAGACACTGACCACAGGCTCACTGACCGCAGATACACTGTCCACGGACACACTGATCACAGACACACTGACCTCAGAGACACTGACCACAGAGACACTGACCACAGAGACACTGACCACTGAGAAACTGACCACAGACGCACTGACCACAGAGATACTGACCACAGACACACTGACCACAGACACACTGACCACAGACACACTGACCACAGAGACACTGACCACTGAGAAACTGACCACAGACGCACTGACCACAGAGATACTGACCACAGACACACTGACCACAAATACACTGACCACAGACACACTGACCACAGGCACACTGACCTCGGACACACTGACCACAGAGACACTGACCACAGACACACTGACCACAGAGAAACTGACCACAGAGACACTGACCACAGACACATTGACCTCAGAGACACTGACCACGAACACACTGACCACAGACTCATTGACCACAGACACACTGACCACAGACTCACTGACCACAGACACACAGACCACAGACACACTGACCACAGAGACAATGAACACAGACACACTGACCACGGACACACTGACCACAGACACACTGACCTCAGACACACTGACCACAGAGACACACTGATCACGGACACAGTGACCACAGACACACTGACCCTGGACACACTGACCACAGAGACATTGATCACAGACACACTGGCCACGGACACACTGACCACAGACACACTAACCACACACAAGGTGACCACGGACACTGTGACCACAGACAAACTGAACACAGACACACTGACCACAGACACACTGACCACAGAGACACTGACCACTGTGACACACTGACCACGGACAGACTGACCACAAACACACTCACCAGAGACACAGTGACCGCAGACACACTGAGCACAGGCACACTGACCACAGAGGCACTGACCACAGAGACACAGACCACAGACACACTGACCACAAACACAGAGACCGCAGACACACTGACCACAGACACACTGACCACAGACACAAGGTGACCACAGGCACACTGAACACAGACACAATGACCACGGACACACTGTCCACAGACACACTGACCACAGACTCACTGACCACAAAGACACACTGAACCTGGACACAATGACCACGGACACACTGACCACAGACACACTGACCACAGACACATTGACTACAGAGACACTGACCACAGGCACACTGACCTCGGACACACTGACCACAGTCACACTGACCACAGACACACTGACCACAGAGACAATGAACACAGACACACTGACCACGGACACACTGACCACAGACACACTGACCTCAGACACACTGACCACAGAGACACACTGATCACGGACACACTAACCGTAGACACACTGACCACAGAGACATTGATCACAGACACACTGGCCACGGACACACTGACCACAGACACACTAACCACACACAAGGTGACCACGGACACTGTGACCACAGACAAACTGAACACAGACACACTGACCACAGACACACTGACCACAGAGACACTGACCACTGTGACACACTGACCACGGACAGACTGACCACAAACACACTCACCAGAGACACAGTGACCGCAGACACACTGAGCACAGGCACACTGACCACAGAGGCACTGACCACAGAGACACAGACCACAGACACACTGACCACAAACACAGAGACCGCAGACACACTGACCACAGACACACTGACCACAGACACAAGGTGACCACAGGCACACTGAACACAGACACAATGACCACGGACACACTGTCCACAGACACACTGACCACAGACTCACTGACCACAAAGACACACTGAACCTGGACACAATGACCACGGACACACTGACCACAGACACACTGACCACAGACACACTGACCACAGAGACACTGACCACAGGCACACTGACCACGGACACACTGACCACAGACACACTGACCACAGACACACTGACCACAGAGACACTGACGACAGACACACTGACCATAGAGACACTGACCACAGAAACACTGACCACAGACACACTGACCACAGACACACTGACCTCAGAGAAACTGACCACGGACACACTGACCACAGAGACACAGTGACCACAGACACACTGACCCTGGACACACTGACCACGAACACACTGACCACAGACTCATTGACCACAGACACACTGACCACAGACTCACTGACCACAGACACATAGACCACAGACACACTGACCACAGAGACAATGACCACAGACACACTGACCATAGAGACACTGATCACAGACACACTGACCACAGACACACGGACCACAGACACACTGACCACGGACACAGTGACCACAGACACACTCACCAGAGACACAGTGACCGCAGACACACTGAGCACAGACACACAGACCACAGAGACACTGACCACAGACATACTGACCACGGATACACTGACCACAGAGACACTGACGACAGACACACTGAACATAGACACACTAACCACAGACACATTGACTACAGGGACACTGACCACAGACACACTGACACCGGACACACTGACCACAGACACACTGACCACAGAGACTCTGACAATGGAGGCAATGACCACAGACATACTGACCACGGACACACTGACCACAGACGCACTGACCACAGAGACACTGACCACAGACACACCGACAACAGACACACTGACCACAGAGACACAGACCACAGACACACTGACTAGGGACACATTGACCACAGAGACACTGACCACGGTCACACTGACCAGAGAGACAGTGACCACAGATACACTGACCACGGACACACTGACCACAGACACACTGACGACAGAGAAACTGACCACAGACACACTGGCCACGGACACACTGACCATAGACACACTAACCACACACAAGGTGACCACGGACACTGTGACCACAGACAAACTGAACACAGACACACTGACCACAGACACACTGACCACAGAGACAGTGACCACTGTGACACACTGACCACGGACAGACTGACCACAAACACACTCATCAGAGACAGAGTGACCGCAGACACACTGAGCACAGGCACACTGACCACAGAGGCACTGACCACAGAGACACAGACCACAGACACACTGACCACAAACACACTGACCCCCGACACACTGACCACAGACACACTGACCGCAGACACACTGACCACAGACACACTGACCCCCGACACACTCACCACGGACACACTGACCACAGACACACTGACCACGGACACACTGACGACAGACACACTGACCACAGACACACTGACCACGGACACACTGACCACGGACACACTGACCACAGACTCACTGACCACAAAGACACTCACCACAGACACACTGACCTCAGACACATTGACCACAGATACACTGACTACGGACACACTGACCACAGACACACTGACCACAGAAACACTGACCACAGACACACTGACCACAGACACATTGACCTCAGAGACACTGACCATGGACACACTGACCACAGAGACACAGTGACCACAGACACACTGACCCTGGACACACTGACCACGAACACACTGACCACAGACTCATTGACCACAGACACACTGACCACAGACTCACTGACCACAGACACATAGACCACAGACACACTGACCACAGAGACAATGACCACAGACACACTGACCACAGAGACATTGATCACAGACACATTGACCACAGACACACTGACCACAGACACACTGACCACAGACACACTAACCACAGAGACACTGACCACTGTGACACACTGACCACGGACAGACTGACCACAAACACACTCACCAGAGACACAGTGACCGCAGACACACTGAGCACAGACACACTGACCACAGACACACTGGCCACGGACACACTAACCACAGACACACTGACCACAGACACACTGACCACAGAGACAAACTAACCACAGACATATTGACCACGGACACACTGACCACAGAAACAATGACCACTGTGACACACTGACCACAGACACACTGACCACAGACACACTGGCCACAGAGACAATGACCACAGACACACTGACCATAGAGACACTGATCACAGACACACTGACCACAGACACACGGACCACAGACACACTGACCACGGACACAGTGACCACAGACACACTCACCAGAGACACAGTGACCGCAGACACACTGAGCAAAGACACACTGACCACAGAGACACTGACCACAGACACACTGACCACAGACACACGGACCACAGACACACTGACCACGGACACAGTGACCACAGACACACTCACCAGAGACACAGTGACCACAGACACACAGACCACAGAGACACTGACCACAGACATACTGACCACGGATACACTGACCACAGAGACACTGACGACAGACACACTGAACATAGACACACTAACCACAGACACATTGACTACAGGGACACAGACCACAGACACACTGACACCGGACACACTGACCACAGACACACTGACCACAGAGACACTGACCACAGACACACTGACCACAGACATACTGACCACGGACACACTGACCACAGACGCACTGACCACAGAGACACTGACCACAGACACACCGACAACAGACACACTGACCACAGAGACACAGACCACAGACACACTGACTAGGGACACATTGACCACAGAGACACTGACCACGGTCACACTGACCAGAGAGACAGTGACCACAGATACACTGACCACGGACACACTGACCACAGACACACTGACGACAGAGAAACTGACCACAGACAAACTGAACACAGACACACTGACCACAGACACACTGACCACAGAGACAGTGACCACTGTGACACACTGACCACGGACAGACTGACCACAAACACACTCATCAGAGACAGAGTGACCGCAGACACACTGAGCACAGGCACACTGACCACAGAGGCACTGACCACAGAGACACAGACCACAGACACACTGACCACAAACACACTGACCCCCGACACACTGACCACAGACACACTGACCGCAGACACACTGACCACAGACACACTGACCACAGAGACACTGACCACAGACTCACTGACCACAGATACACTGTCCACGGACACACTAACCACAGACTCACTGACCACAGACACACTGACCACTGACAACGTGTCAACGGACACTGTGACCACAGACAAACTGACCACAGACACACTGACCACAGAGACACTGACCACAGATACACTGACTACGGACACACTGACCACAGAAACACTGACCACAGACTCACTGACCACAAAGACACTGACCACAGAGACACTGACCACAGACACACTGACCACAGACACATTGACCTCAGAGACACTGACCATGGACACACTGACCACAGAGACACAGTGACCACAGACACAGTGACCACAGACACACTGACCACAGAGACACTGACCACAGACACACTGACCCTGGACACACTGACCACAGAGACATTGATCACAGACACACTGGCCACGGACACACTGACCACAGACACACTAACCACACACAAGGTGACCACGGACACTGTGACCACAGACAAACTGAACACAGACACACTGACCACAGACACACTGACCACAGAGACACTGACCACTGTGACACACTGACCACCGACAGACTGACCACAAACACACTCACCAGAGACACAGTGACCGCAGACACACTGAGCACAGGCACACTGACCACAGAGGCACTGACCACAGAGACACAGACCACAGACACACTGACCACAAACACAGAGACCGCAGACACACTGACCACAGACACACTGACCACAGACACAAGGTGACCACAGGCACACTGAACACAGACACAATGACCACGGACACACTGTCCACAGACACACTGACCACAGACTCACTGACCACAAAGACACACTGAACCTGGACACAATGACCACGGACACACTGACCACAGACACACTGACCACAGATACACTGACCACAGAGACACTGACCACAGACACACCGACAACAGACACATTGACTACAGAGACACTGACCACAGGCACACTGACCTCGGACACACTGACCACAGAGACACACTGACCACAGACACACTGACCACAGAGACACTGACGACAGACACACTGACCATAGAGACACTGACCACAGATACACTGACTACGGACACACTGACCACAGACACACTCACCAGAGACACAGTGACCGCAGACACACTGACCCTGGACACACTGACCACGAACACACTGACCACAGACTCATTGACCACAGACACACTGACCACAGACACACTGACCACAGAGACACTGACCACAGACACACTGACCACAGAGACACTGACCACAGAGACACTGACCACAGATACACTGACCACAGACACACGGACCACAGACACACTGACCACGGACACACTGACCATAGAGACACTGATCACAGACACACTGACCACAGAGACACTGACCACAGACACACTGACCACAGAGACACTGACCACAGACACACTGACCACAGAGACACTGACCACAGAGACACTGACCACAGATACACTGACCACAGACACACGGACCACAGACACACTGACCACGGACACACTGACCACAGATATACTGACCACAGACACACTGACCACAGAGACACTGACCACAGACACACTGACCATAGAGACACTGATCACAGACACACTGACCACAGACACACGGACCACAGACACACTGACCACGGACACAGTGACCACAGACACACTCACCAGAGACACAGTGACCGCAGACACACTGAGCACAGACACACAGACCACAGAGACACTGACCACAGACATACTGACCACGGATACACTGACCACAGAGACACTGACGACAGACACACTGAACATAGACACACTAACCACAGACACATTGACTACAGGGACACTGACCACAGACACACTGACACCGGACACACTGACCACAGACACACTGACCACAGACACATTGACCTCAGAGACACTGACCATGGACACACTGACCACAGAGACACAGTGACCACAGACACACTGACCCTGGACACACTGACCACGAACACACTGACCACAGACTCATTGACCACAGACACACTGACCACAGACTCACTGACCACAGACACATAGACCACAGACACACTGACCACAGAGACAATGACCACAGACACACTGACCACAGAGACATTGATCACAGACACATTGACCACAGACACACTGACCACAGACACACTGACCACAGACACACTAACCACACACAAGGTGACCACGGACACTGTGACCACAGACAAACTGAACACAGACACACTGACCACAGACACACTGACCACAGAGACACTGACCACTGTGACACACTGACCACGGACAGACTGACCACAAACACACTCACCAGAGACACAGTGACCGCAGACACACTGAGCACAGACACACTGACCACAGACACACTGGCCACGGACACACTGACCACAGACACACTGACCACAGAGACAAACTAACCACAGACATATTGACCACGGACACACTGACCACAGAAACAATGACCACTGTGACACACTGACCACAGACACACTGACCACAGACACACTGGCCACAGAGACAATGACCACAGACACACTGACCATAGAGACACTGATCACAGACACACTGACCACAGACACACGGACCACAGACACACTGACCACGGACACAGTGACCACAGACACACTCACCAGAGACACAGTGACCGCAGACACACTGAGCAAAGACACACTGACCACAGAGACACTGACCACAGACACACTGACCACAGACACACGGACCACAGACACACTGACCACGGACACAGTGACCACAGACACACTCACCAGAGACACAGTGACCACAGACACACAGACCACAGAGACACTGACCACAGACATACTGACCACGGATACACTGACCACAGAGACACTGACGACAGACACACTGAACATAGACACACTAACCACAGACACATTGACTACAGGGACACTGACCACAGACACACTGACACCGGACACACTGACCACAGACACACTGACCACAGAGACTCTGACAATGGAGGCAATGACCACAGACATACTGACCACGGACACACTGACCACAGACGCACTGACCACAGAGACACTGACCACAGACACACCGACAACAGACACACTGACCACAGAGACACAGACCACAGACACACTGACTAGGGACACATTGACCACAGAGACACTGACCACGGTCACACTGACCAGAGAGACAGTGACCACAGATACACTGACCACAGACACACTGACCACAGACACACTGACGACAGAGAAACTGACCACAGACAAACTGAACACAGACACACTGACCACAGACACACTGACCACAGAGACAGTGACCACTGTGACACACTGACCACGGACAGACTGACCACAAACACACTCATCAGAGACAGAGTGACCGCAGACACACTGAGCACAGGCACACTGACCACAGAGGCACTGACCACAGAGACACAGACCACAGACACACTGACCACAAACACACTGACCCCCGACACACTGACCACAGACACACTGACCGCAGACACACTGACCACAGACACACTGACCACAGAGACACTGACCACAGAGACACACTGACCACAGATACACTGACCCCCGACACACTGACCACAGACACACTGACCGCAGACACACTGACCCCCGACACACTGACCACAGACACACTGACCGCAGACACACTGACCACAGAGACACTGACCACAGACTCACTGACCACAGATACACTGTCCACGGACACACTAACCACAGACTCACTGACCACAGACACACTGACCACTGACAACGTGTCAACGGACACTGTGACCACAGACAAACTGACCACAGACACACTGACCACAGAGACACTGACGACAGACACACTGACCATAGAGACACTGACCACAGATACACTGACTACGGACACACTGACCACAGAAACACTGACCACAGACTCACTGACCACAAAGACACTGACCACAGAGACACTGACCACAGACACACTGACCACAGACACATTGACCTCAGAGACACTGACCATGGACACACTGACCACAGAGACACAGTGACCACAGACACAGTGACCACAGACACACTGACCCTGGACACACTGACCACAGAGACATTGATCACAGACACACTGGCCACGGACACACTGACCACAGACACACTAACCACACACAAGGTGACCACGGACACTGTGACCACAGACAAACTGAACACAGACACACTGACCACAGACACACTGACCACAGACACACTGACCACAGAGACACTGACCACTGTGACACACTGACCACGGACAGACTGACCACAAACACACTCACCAGAGACACAGTGACCGCAGACACACTGAGCACAGGCACACTGACCACAGAGGCACTGACCACAGAGACACAGACCACAGACACACTGACCACAAACACAGAGACCGCAGACACACTGACCACAGACACACTGACCACAGACACAAGGTGACCACAGGCACACTGAACACAGACACAATGACCACGGACACACTGTCCACAGACACACTGACCACAGACTCACTGACCACAAAGACACACTGAACCTGGACACAATGACCACGGACACACTGACCACAGACACACTGACCACAGACACATTGACTACAGAGACACTGACCACAGGCACACTGACCTCGGACACACTGACCACAGACACACTGACCACAGACACACTGACCACAGAGACACTGACGACAGACACACTGACCATAGAGACACTGACCACAGATACACTGACTACGGACACACTGACCACAGACACAGTGACCACAGACACATTGACCTCAGAGAAACTGACCACGGACACACTGACCACAGAGACACAGTGACCACAGACACACTGACCCTGGACACACTGACCACGAACACACTGACCACAGACTCATTGACCACAGACACACTGACCACAGACACACTGACCACAGAGACACTGACCACAGACACACTGACCACAGAGACACTGACCACAGAGACACTGACCACAGATACACTGACCACAGACACACGGACCACAGACACACTGACCACGGACACACTGACCATAGAGACACTGATCACAGACACACTGACCACAGAGACACTGACCACAGACACACTGACCACAGAGACACTGACCACAGAGACACTGACCACAGATACACTGACCACAGACACACGGACCACAGACACACTGACCACGGACACACTGACCACAGATACACTGACCACAGACACACTGACCACAGAGACACTGACCACAGACACACTGACCATAGAGACACTGATCACAGACACACTGACCACAGACACACGGACCACAGACACACTGACCACGGACACAGTGACCACAGACACACTCACCAGAGACACAGTGACCGCAGACACACTGAGCACAGACACACAGACCACAGACACACTGACCACAGACATACTGACCACGGATACACTGACCACAGAGACACTGACGACAGACACACTGAACATAGACACACTAACCACAGACACATTGACTACAGGGACACTGACCACAGACACACTGACACCGGACACACTGACCACAGACACACTGACCACAGAGACTCTGACAATGGAGGCAATGACCACAGACATACTGACCACGGACACACTGACCACAGACGCACTGACCACAGAGACACTGACCACAGACACACCGACAACAGACACACTGACCACAGAGACACAGACCACAGACACACTGACTAGGGACATATTGACCACAGAGACACTGACCACGGTCACACTGACCAGAGAGACAGTGACCACAGATACACTGACCACGGACACACTGACCACAGACACACTGACGACAGAGAAACTGACCACAGACACACTGGCCACGGACACACTGACCATAGACACACTAACCACACACAAGGTGACCACGGACACTGTGACCACAGACAAACTGAACACAGACACACTGACCACAGACACACTGACCACAGACACACTGACCCCGGACACACTGACCACAGACACACTGCCCACAGACACACTGACCACAGAGACACTGACGACAGACACACTGACCATAGAGACACTGACCACAGATACACTGACTACGGACACACTGACCACAGAAACACTGACCACAGACTCACTGACCACAAAGACACTGACCACAGAGACACTGACCACAGACACACTGACCACAGACACATTGACCTCAGAGACACTGACCATGGACACACTGACCACAGAGCCACAGTGACCACAGACACAGTGACCACAGACACACTGACCCTGGACACACTGACCACGAACACACTGACCACAGACTCATTGACCACAGACACACTGACCACAGACTCACTGACCACAGATACACTGACCACAGACACACTGACCACAGAGACAATGAACACAGACACACTGACCACCTACACACTGACCACAGACACACTGACCTCAGACACACTGACCACAGAGACACACTGATCACGGACACACTAACCGTAGACACACTGACCACAGAGACATTGATCACAGACACACTGACCACAGACACAGTGACCACGGACATACTGACCACAGAGACACTGACACAGTACACACTGACCAAAGACACACTGACCACAGAGACAATGACCACAGACACATTGACCTCAGAGACACTGACCACGGACACACTGACCACAGAGACACAGTGACCACACACAAAGTGCCCACAGACACACTGACCCTGGACACACTGACCACAAACACTCTGACCACAGACACACTGACCTCAGGCACACTGACCACTGAGACACACTGATCACGGACACACTAACCGTAGACACACTGACCACGGAGACATTGATCACAGACACACTGGCCACGGACACACTGACCACAGACACACTAACCACACACAAGGTGACCACGGACACTGTGACCACAGACAAACTGAACACAGACACACTGACCACAGACACACTGACCACAGAGACACTGACCACTGTGACACACTGACCACGGACAGACTGACCACAAACACACTCACCAGAGACACAGTGACCGCAGACACACTGAGCACAGGCACACTGACCACAGAGGCACTGACCACAGAGACACAGACCACAGACACACTGACCACAAACACAGAGACCGCAGACACACTGACCACAGACACACTGACCACAGGCACACTGAACACAGACACAATGACCACAGACACAATGACCACGGACACACTGTCCACAGACACACTGACCACAGACTCACTGACCACAAACACACTCACCACAGACACACTGACCACAGACACACTGAACCTGGACACACTGACCACGGACACACTGACCACAGACACACTGACCACAGACACATTGACTACAGAGACACTGACCACAGACACACTGACCACAGACACACTGACCACAGAGACACTGACGACAGACACACTGACCATAGAGACACTGACCACAGATACACTGACTACGGACACACTGACCACAGACACAGTGACCACAGACACATTGACCTCAGAGACACTGACCACGGACACACTGACCACAGACACACTGACCACAGACACATTGACCTCAGAGAAACTGACCACGGACACACTGACCACAGAGACACAGTGACCACAGACACACTGACCCTGGACACACTGACCACGAACACACTGACCACAGACTCATTGACCACAGACACACTGACCACAGACTCACTGACCACAGACACATAGACCACAGACACACTGACCACAGAGACAATGACCACAGACACACTGACCATAGAGACATTGATCACAGACACACTGACCACAGACACACGGACCACAGACACACTGACCACGGACACAGTGACCACAGACACACTCACCAGAGACACAGTGACCGCAGACACACTGAGCACAGACACACAGACCACAGAGACACTGACCACAGACATACTGACCACGGATACACTGACCACAGAGACACTGACGACAGACACACTGAACATAGACACACTAACCACAGACACATTGACTACAGGGACACTGACCACAGACACACTGACACCGGACACACTGACCACAGACACACTGACCACAGAGACTCTGACAATGGAGGCAATGACCACAGACATACTGACCACGGACACACTGACCACAGACGCACTGACCACAGAGACACTGACCACAGACACACCGACAACAGACACACTGACCACAGAGACACAGACCACAGACACACTGACTAGGGACACATTGACCACAGAGACACTGACCACGGTCACACTGACCAGAGAGACAGTGACCACAGATACACTGACCACGGACACACTGACCACAGACACACTGACGACAGAGAAACTGACCACAGACACACTGGCCACGGACACACTGACCATAGACACACTAACCACACACAAGGTGACCACGGACACTGTGACCACAGACAAACTGAACAGAGACACACTGACCACAGACACACTGACCACAGAGACAATGACCACTGTGACACACTGACCACGGACAGACTGACCACAAACACACTCATCAGAGACAGAGTGACCGCAGACACACTGAGCACAGGCACACTGACCACAGAGGCACTGACCACAGAGACACAGACCACAGACACACTGACCACAAACACACTGACCCCCGACACACTGACCACAGACACACTGACCGCAGACACACTGACCACAGACACACTGACCACAGAGACACTGACCACAGACTCACTGACCACAGATACACTGTCCACGGACACACTAACCACAGACTCACTGACCACAGACACACTGACCACTGACAACGTGTCAACGGACACTGTGACCACAGACAAACTGACCACAGACACACTGACCACAGACACAAGGTGACCACAGGCACACTGAACACAGACACAATGACCACGGACACACTGTCCACAGACACACTGACCACAGACTCACTGACCACAAAGACACTGACCACAGAGACACTGACCAGACACATTAACCACAGAGACACTGACCACAGACACACTGAACCTGGACACAATGACCACGGACACACTGCCCACAGACACACTGACCACAGACACACTGACCACAGAGACACTGACCACAGACACACTGACCACAGACACACTAACCACTGAGAAACTGACCACAGAGACATTGATCACAGACACACTGACTACAGAGACACTGACCACAGACTCACTGACCACAGACACACTGACCTCGGACACACTGACCACAGACACACTGATCACAGACACACTGACCACAGAGACACTGACCACAGACACACTGACCACAGACACACTGACCACAGAGATACTGACCACAGAGACACACTGACCAAAGACACACTGACCACAGAGACACTGACCACAGACACATTGACCTCAGAGACACTGACCACGGACACACTGACCACAGAGACACAGTGACCACAGACAAAGTGCCCACAGACACACTGACCCTGGACACACTGACCACAAACACTCTGACCACAGACACACTGACCTCAGGCACACTGACCACTGAGACACACTGATCACGGACACACTAACCGTAGACACACTGACCACGGAGACATTGATCACAGACACACTGGCCACGGACACACTGACCACAGACACACTAACCACACACAAGGTGACCACGGACACTGTGACCACAGACAAACTGAACACAGACACACTGACCACAGAGACACTGACCACTGTGACACACTGACCACGGACAGACTGACCACAAACACACTCACCAGAGACACAGTGACCGCAGACACACTGAGCACAGGCACACTGACCACAGAGGCACTGACCACAGAGACACAGACCACAGACACACTGACCACAAACACAGAGACCGCAGACACACTGACCACAGACACACTGACCACAGACACACTGACCACAGACTCACTGACCACAAAGACACTCACCACAGACACACTGACCACAGACACACTGAACCTGGACACAATGACCACGGACACACTGACCACAGACACACTGACCACAGACACATTGACTACAGAGACACTGACCACAGACACACTGACCACAGACACACTGACCATAGAGACACTGACCACAGATACACTGACTACGGACACACTGACCACAGACACACTGACCACAGACACATTGACCTCAGAGAAACTGACCACGGACACACTGACCACAGAGACACAGTGACCACAGACACACTGACCCTGGACACACTGACCACGAACACACTGACCACAGACTCATTGACCACAGACACACTGACCACAGACTCACTGACCACAGACACATAGACCACAGACACACTGACCACAGAGACAATGAACACAGACACACTGACCACGGACACACTGACCACAGACACACTGACCTCAGACACACTGACCACAGAGACACACTGATCATGGACACACTAACCGTAGACACACTGACCACAGAGACATTCATCACAGACACACTGACCACAGACACAGTGATCACGGACATACTGACCACAGAGACACTGACACCGTACACACTGACCACAGAGACACTGACCACAGACACACTGACGACAGAGACACTGACCACAGACTCATTGACCACAGACACACCGACAACAGACACACTGACCACAGATACACTGACCACAGAGACACACTGGCCACAAACACACTGACCACAGAGACACTGACCACAGACACACTGACCACAGAGACACACTGACCACAGAGACACTGACCACAGAGACACTGACCACAGACACACTGACCACAGAGAAACTAACCACAGACATATTGACCACGGACACACTGACCACAGAGACACACTGACCATAGAGACACTGACCACAGACACACTGACAACAGACACACTGACCACGGACACACTGACCACAGAGATACTGACCACAGACACACTGACCACAGACACACTGACCCCCAACACACTGACCACAGACACACTGACCACAGAGACACTGACCACAGACACACTGACCACAGATACACTGACCACAGACACACTGACCACAGATACACTGTCCACGGACACACTAACCACAGACTCACTGACCACAGACATACTGACCACTGACAACGTGTCCACGGACACTGTGACCACAGACAAACTGACCACAGACACAAGGTGACCACAGGCACACTGACACAGACACAATGACCAGGGACACACTGTCCACAGACACACTGACCACAGACTCACTGACCACAAAGACACTCACCACAGACACACTGACCACAGACACATTAACCACAGAGACACTGACCACAGACACACTGAACCTGGACACAATGACCACGGACACACTGACCACAGACACACTGACCACAAAGACACTCACCACAGAAACACTGACCACGGACACACTGACCACAGACACAATGACCACGGACACACTGACCACAGACACACTGACCACAGACACACTGACTACAGAGACACTGACCACAGGCACACTGACCACAGAGACACACTGACCATAGACACACTGACGACAGACACACTGACCACAGAGACACTGACCGCAGAGACAATGACCACAGACACACTGACCACAGACACACTGACCACAGAGACACTGACCACAGACACACTCACCACAGACATACTCACCAGAGACACACTGACCACAGACACACTGACCACAGACACACTGACCACAGACACACTGACCTCGGACACACTGACGACAGACACACTGACCACAGACACACTGACCACAGAGACACTGACGACAAACACACTGACCACAGAGATACTGACCACAGAGACACACTGACCAAAGACACACTGACCACAGAGACAATGACCACAGACACACTGACCACAGACACATTGACCTCAGAGACACTGACCACGGACACACTGACTACAGAGACACACTGACCACAGACACACTGACCACAGAGACACTGACCACAGACACAGTGACCACAGACACACTGACCCTGGACACACTGACCACAGAGACACTGACCACAGAGACACTGACCACAGACACACTGACCACAGACACATTAACCACAGAGACACTGACCACAGACACACTGACCACAGAGACACTGACGACAAACACACTGACCACAGAGATACTGACCACAGAGACACACTGACCAAAGACACACTGACCACAGAGACAATGACCACAGACACACTGACCACAGAGACACAGTGACCACAGACAAAGTGCCCACAGACACACTGACCCTGGACACACTGACCACAAACACTCTGACCACAGACACACTGACCTCAGACACACTGACCACTGAGACACACTGATCACGGACACACTAACCGTAGACACACTGACCACGGAGACATTGATCACAGACACACTGGCCACGGACACACTGACCACAGACACACTAACCACACACAAGGTGACCACGGACACTGTGACCACAGACAAACTGAACACAGACACACTGACCACAGACACACTGACCACAGAGACACTGACCACAGACACACTGACCACGGACACACTAACCACAGACTCACTGACCACAGACACACTGACCACTGACAATGTGTCCACGGACACTGTGACCACAGACAAACTGACCACAGACACAAGGTGACCACAGGCACACTGAACACAGACACAATGACCAGGGACACACTGTCCACAGACACACTGACCACAGACTCACTGACCACAAAGACACACTGACCACAGAGACACTGACCACAGACACACTGACCAGACACATTAACCACAGATACACTGACTACGGACACACTGACCACAGACACACTGACCACAGACACATTGACCTCAGAGACACTGACCACGGACACTCTGACCACAAAGACACAGTGACCACAGACACAGTGACCACAGACACACTGACCCTGGACACACTGACCACGAACACACTGACCACAGACTCATTGACCACAGACACACTGACCACAGACTCACTGACCACAGACACACAGACCACAGACACACTGACCACAGAGACAATGAACACAGACACACTGACCACAGACACACTGACCACAGACACACAGACCACAGACACACTGACCACAGAGACAATGAACACAGACACACTGACCACGGACATACTGACCATAGAGACACTGACCTCAGACACACTGACCACAGAGACACACTGATCACGGACACACTAACCGTAGACACACTGACCACAGAGACATTGATCACAGACACACTGACCACAGACACAGTGACCACGGACATACTGACCACAGAGACACTGACACCGTACACACTGACCACAGAGACACTGACCACAGACACACTGACGACAGAGACACTGACCACAGACTCATTGACCACAGACACACCGACAACAGACACACTGACCACAGAGACACTGACCACAGACACATTGACCACAGACACACCAACAACAGACACACTGACCACAGATACACTGACCACAGAGACACACTGGCCACAAACACACTGACCACAGAGACACTGACCACAGACACACTGACCATGGACACACTGACCACAGACACACTGACCTCAGAGACACACTGATCACGGACACACTAACCGTAGACACACTGACCACAGAGACATTGATCACAGACACACTGGCCACGGACAAACTAACCACACACAAGGTGACCACGGACACTGTGACCACAGACAAACTGAACACAGACACACTGACCACAGACACACTGACCACAGAGACACTGACCACTGTGACACACTGACCACGGACAGACTGACCACAAACACACTCACCAGAGACACAGTGACCGCAGACACACTGAGCACAGGCACAATGACCACAGAGGTACTGACCACAGAGACACAGACCACAGACACACTGACCACAAACACACTTACCCCCGACACACTGACCACAGACACACTGACCCCCGACACACTGACCACAGACACACTGACCCCCGACACACTGACCACAGACACACTGACCGCAGACACAAGGTGACCACAGGCACACTGAACACAGACACAATGACCACGGACACACTGTCCACAGACACACTGACCACAGACTCACTGACCACAAAGACACTGACCACAGAGACAATGACCATGGACACACTGACCACAGAGACACAGTGACCACAGACACACTGACCCTGGACACACTGACCACAGACACACTGACCACAGACTCACTGACCACAGACACACAGACCACAGACACACTGACCACAGAGACAATGAACACAGACACACTGACCACGGACACACTGACCACAGACACACTGACCTCAGACACACTGACCACAGAGACATACTGATCACGGACACACTAACCGTAGACACACTGACCACGGAGACACTGACCACAGACACACTGACCACAGACACATTGACCTCAGAGACACTGACCACGGACACACTGACAACAGACACACTGACCACAGACACATTGACCACAGAGACACTGACCACGGACATACTGACCACAGAGACACTGACACCGTACACACTGACCACAGAGACACTGACCACAGACACACTGACGACAGAGACACTGACCACAGACTCATTGACCACAGACACACCGACAACAGACACACTGACCACAGAGACACTGACCACAGACACACTGACGATAGAGACACTGACCACAGACACATTGACCACAGACACACCAACAACAGACACACTGACCACAGATACACTGACCACAGAGACACACTGGCCACAAACACACTGACCACAGAGACACTGACCACAGACACACTGACCACGGACACACTGACCACGGACACACTGACCACAGACACACTGACCTCAGACACACTGACCACAGAAACACTGATCACAGACACACTGACCACAGAGACACTGATCACAGACACACTGACCATAGAGACACTGACCACAGACACACTGACCACAGACACACAGACCACAGACACACTGACCACAGACACACTGACCACGGACACACTGACCACGGACACACTGACCACAGACACACTGACCACGGACACACTGACCACAGACACACTGACCACGGACACACTGACCACGGACACACTGACCACAGACACACTGACCTCAGACACACTGACCACAGAGACACACTGATCACGGACACACTAACCGTAGACACACTGACCACAGAGACATTGATCACAGACACACTAGCCACGGACACACTGACCACAGACACACTAACCACACACAAGGTGACCACGGACACTGTGACCACAGACAAACTGAACACAGAAACACTGACCACAGACACACTGACCACAGAGACACTGACCACTGTGACACACTGACCACGGACAGACTGACCACAAACACACTCACCAGAGACACACTGACCACAAACGCACTGACCGCAGACACACTGACCACAGACACACTGACCACAGACACAAGGTGACCACAGGCACACTGAACACAGACACATTAACCACAGAGAAACTGACCACAGACACACTGAACCTGGACACAATGACCACAGAGACACTGACCACAGACACACTGACCACAGACACACTGAACACAGACACAATGACCACGGACACACTGTCCACAGACACACTGACCACAGACTCACTGACCACAAAGACACTCACCACAGACTCACTGACCACAGACACACTGAACCTGGACACAATGACCACGGACACACTGACCACAGACACACTGACCACAGACACACTGACTACAGAGACACTGACCACAGAGACACTGACCACAGAGACACTGACCACAGACACACTGACCACAGAGACACTGATCACAGACACACTGACCACAGAGACACTGACCACAAACACACTGACCACAGACACACTGACCACAGGCACACTGACCTCGGACACACTGACCATAGACACACTGATCACAGACACACTGACCACAGAGACACTGACCACAGATACACTGAGCACAGACACACTGACCACAGACACACTGATCACAGACACACTGACCACAGACACACTGACCACAGACACACTGACCACAGAGACACTGACGACAGACACACTGACCATAGAGACACTGACCACAGATGCACTGACTACGGACACACTGACCACAGACACACTGACCACAGACACATTGACCTCAGAGACACTGACCACGGACACACTGACCACAGAGACACAGTGACCACAGACACAGTGACCACAGACACACTGACCCTGACACACTGACCACGAACACACTGACCACAGACTCATTGACCACAGACACACTGACCACAGACTCACTGACCACAGACACATAGACCACAGACACACTGACCACAGAGACAATGAACACAGACACACTGACCACGGACACACTGACCACAGACACATTGACCTCAGACACACTGACCACAGAGACACACTGATCACGGACACACTAACCGTAGACACACTGACCACAGAGACATTCATCACAGACACACTGACCACAGACACAGTGACCACGGACATACTGACCACAGAGACACTGACCACAGACACACTGACGACAGAGACACTGACCACAGACTCATTGACCACAGACACACCGACAACAGACACACTGACCACAGATACACTGACCACAGAGACACACTGGCCACAAACACACTGACCACAGAGACACTGACTACAGACACACTGACCACAGAGACACACTGACCACAGAGACGCTGACCACAGAGACACTGACCACAGACACACTGACCACAGACACACTGACCACAGAGACACACTGACCACAGAGACGCTGACCACAGAGACACTGACCACAGACACACTGACCACAGTGAAACTAACCACAGACATATTGACCACGGACACACTGACCACAGAGACACACTGACCATAGAGACACTGACCACAGACACACTGACAACAGACACGCTGACCACGGACACACTGACCACAGAGATACTGACCACAGAGACACACTGACCAAAGACACACTGACCACAGAGACAATGTCCACAGACACATTGACCTCAGAGACACTGACCACGGACACACTGACCACAGAGACACAGTGACCACAGACACAGTGACCACAGACACACTGACCCTGGACACACTGACCACAAACACACTGACCACAGACTCATTGACCACAGACACACAGACCACAGACTCACTGACCACAGACAGACTGACCACAGACACACTGACCACAGAGACAATGAACACAGACACACTGACCACGGACACGCTGACCACAGACACACTGACCTCAGACACACTGACCACAGAGACACACTGATCACGGACACACTAACCGTAGACACACTGACCACGGAGACATTGATCACAGACACACTGGCCACGGACACACTGACCACAGACACACTAACCACACACAAGGTGACCACGGACACTGTGACCACAGACAAACTGAACACAGACACACTGACCACAGACACACTGACCACAGAGACACTGACCACTGTGACACATTGACCACGGACAGACTGACCACAAACACACTCACCAGAGACACAGTGACCGCAGACACACTGAGCACAGGCACACTGACCACAGAGGTACTGACCACAGAGACACAGACCACAGACACACTGACCACAAACACACTGACCCCCGACACACTGACCACAGACACACTGACCCCCGACACACTGACCACAGACACACTGACCGCAGACACACTGACCACAGATACACTGTCCACGGACACACTAACCACAGACTCACTGACCACAGACACACTGACCACTGACAACGTGACCACGGACACTGTAACCACAGACAAAATGACCACAGAAACACTGACCACAGACACAAGGTGACCACGGGCATACTGAACAGAGACACACTGACCACGGACACACTGACCACAGAGATACTGACCACAGAGACACACTGACCAAAGACACACTGACCACAGAGACAATGTCCACAGACACATTGACCTCAGAGACACTGACCACGGACACACTGACCACAGAGACACAGTGACCACAGACACAGTGACCACAGACACACTGACCCTAGACACACTGACCACAAACACACTGACCACAGACTCATTGACCACAGACACACAGACCACAGACTCACTGACCACAGACAGACTGACCACAGACACACTGACCACAGAGACAATGAACACAGACACACTGACCACGGACACAAGGTGACCACGGGCATACTGAACAGAGACACACTGACCACGGACACACTGACCACAGAGATACTGACCACAGAGACACACTGACCAAAGACACACTGACCACAGAGACAATGTCCACAGACACATTGACCTCAGAGACACTGACCACGGACACACTGACCACAGAGACACAGTGACCACAGACACAGTGACCACAGACACACTGACCCTGGACACACTGACCACAAACACACTGACCACAGACTCATTGACCACAGACACACAGACCACAGACTCACTGACCACAGACAGACTGACCACAGACACACTGACCACAGAGACAATGAACACAGACACACTGACCACGGACACGCTGACCACAGACACACTGACCTCAGACACACTGACCACAGAGACACACTGATCACGGACACACTAACCGTAGACACACTGACCACGGAGACATTGATCACAGACACACTGGCCACGGACACACTGACCACAGACACACTAACCACACACAAGGTGACCACGGACACTGTGACCACAGACAAACTGAACACAGACACACTGACCACAGACACACTGACCACATAGACACTGACCACTGTGACACACTGACCACGGACAGACTGACCACAAACACACTCACCAGAGACACAGTGACCGCAGACACACTGAGCACAGGCACACTGACCACAGAGGTACTGACCACAGAGACACAGACCACAGACACACTGACCACAAACACACTGACCCCCGACACACTGACCACAGACACACTGACCCCCGACACACTGACCACAGACACACTGACCGCAGACACACTGACCACAGACACACTGACCATAGAGACACTGACCACAGACACACTGACCACAGACACACTGACCCCCGACACACTGACCGCAGACACACTGACCACAGACACACTGACCCCCGACACACTGACCACAGACACACTGACCACAGACACACTGACCACAGACACACTGACCCCCGACACACTGACCGCAGACACACTGACCACAGACACACTGACCCCCGACACACTGACCACAGACACACTGACCACAGACACACTGACCCCCGACACACTGACCGCAGACACACTGACCACAGACACACTGACCACAGATACACTGTCCACGGACACACTGACCACAGATACACTGTCCACGGACACACTAACCACAGACTCACTGACCACAGACACACTGACCACTGACAACGTGACCACGGACACTGTAACCACAGACAAAATGACCACAGAAACACTGACCACAGACACAAGGTGACCACGGGCATACTGAACAGAGACACACTGACCACGGACACACTGACCACAGAGATACTGACCACAGAGACACACTGACCAAAGACACACTGACCACAGAGACAATGTCCACAGACACATTGACCTCAGAGACACTGACCACGGACACACTGACCACAGAGACACAGTGACCACAGACACAGTGACCACAGACACACTGACCCTAGACACACTGACCACAAACACACTGACCACAGACTCATTGACCACAGACACACAGACCACAGACTCACTGACCACAGACAGACTGACCACAGACACACTGACCACAGAGACAATGAACACAGACACACTGACCACGGACACGCTGACCACAGACACACTGACCTCAGACACACTGACCACAGAGACACACTGATCACGGACACACTAACCGCAGACACACTGACCACGGAGACATTGATCACAGACACACTGGCCACGGACACACTGACCACAGACACACTAACCACACACAAGGTGACCACGGACACTGTGACCACAGACAAACTGAACACAGACACACTGACCACAGAGACACTGACCACTGTGACACACTGACCACGGACAGACTGACCACAAACACACTCACCAGAGACACAGTGACCGCAGACACACTGAGCACAGGCACACTGACCACAGAGGTACTGACCACAGAGACACAGACCACAGACACACTGACCACAAACACACTGACCCCCGACACACTGACCACAGACACACTGACCCCCGACACACTGACCACAGACACACTGACCACAGAGACACTGACCACAGACTCACTGACCACAGACACACTGACCCCCGACACACTAACCCCCGACACACTGACCCCCGACACACTGACCACGGACTCACTGACCACAGACACACTGACCACAGAGACAAACTAACCACAGACATATTGACCACAGACACACTGACCACAGATACACTGTCCACGGACACACTAACCACAGACTCACTGACCACAGACACACTGACCACTGACAACGTGACCACGGACACTGTAACCACAGACAAAATGACCACAGAAACACTGACCACAGACACAAGGTGACCACGGGCACACTGAACACAGACACAATGACCACGGACACACTGTCCACAGACACACTGACCACAGACACACTGACCACAGACACAAGGTGACCACAGGCACACTGAACACAGACACAATGACCACGGACACACTGTCCACAGACACACTGACCACAGACTCACTGACCACAAAGACACACTGAACCTGGACACAATGTCCACGGACACACTGACCACAGACACACTGACCACAGACTCACTGACCACAGAGACACTGACCACAGAGACACACTGACCACAGAGACACTGACCCAAGACACACTGACCACAGACACACTGACCACAGAGACACTCACCACAGATACACTGACCACGGACACACTAACCACTGAGACACTGACCACAGAGACACACTGATCACGGACACACTGACCACAGGCACACTGACCACAGAGACATTGACGACAGACACACTGACGACAGACACACTGACCATAGACACACTGACCACAGAGACATTCATCACAGACACACTGACCACAGACACAGTGACCACGGACATACTGACCACAGAGACACTGACCACAGACACACTGACCACAGACACACTGACCACAGAGACACTGACGACAGACACACTGACCATAGACACACTGACCACAGAGACATTCATCACAGACACACTGACCACAGACACAGTGACCACGGACATACTGACCACAGAGACACTGACCACAGACACACTGACCACAGACACACTGACCACAGAGACACTGACCACAGACACACTGACGACAGAGACACTGACCACAGACACACTGACCACAGACACACTGACCACAGACACACCGACAACAGACACACTGACCACAGATACACTGACCACAGAGACACACTGGCCACAAACACACTGACCACAGAGACACAGACCACAGACACACTGACCACAGAGACACACTGACCACAGAGACACTGACCACAGAGACACTGACCACCGACACTGTGACCACAGACAATCTGACCACAGACACACTGACCACAGACACAAGGTGACCACAGGCACACTGAACACGGACACAATGACCACGGACACACTGACCACAGACACACTGACCACAGACACACTAACCACAAAGACACTCACCACAGACACACTGACCCCGGACACACTGACCACAGACACACTGACCACAGAGACACTGACCACAGACACACTGACCACAGACACACTGACCACATTCACACTGACCACAGACCCACTGACCACAGACTCACTGACCACAGAGACACTGACCACAGAGACACTGACCGCAGACACACTGACTACAGAGACACTGACCACGGACACACTGACCACGGACGCACTGACCACAGACACACTGACCACAGAGACACTGACCACAGAGACACTGACAACAGACACACTGACCATAGAGACACTGACCACAGAGACAATGAAAACAGACACACTGACCACGGACACACTGACCACAGACACACTGACCTCAGACACACTGACCACAGAGACACACTGATCACGGACACACTAACCGTAGACACACTGACCACAGAGACATTCATCACAGACACACTGACCACAGACACAGTGACCACGGACATACTGACCACAGAGACACTGACCACAGACACACTGACGACAGAGACACTGACCACAGACTCATTGACCACAGACACACCGACAACAGACACACTGACCACAGATACACTGACCACAGAGACACACTGGCCACAAACACACTGACCACAGAGACACTGACCACAGACACACTGACCACAGAGACACACTGACCACAGAGACGCTGACCACAGAGACACTGACCACAGACACACTGACCACAGTGAAACTAACCACAGACATATTGACCACGGACACACTGAGCACAGAGACACACTGACCATAGAGACACTGACCACAGACACACTGACAACAGACACACTGACCACGGACACACTGACCACAGAGATACTGACCACAGAGACACACTGACCAAAGACACACTGACCACAGAGACAATGTCCACAGACACATTGACCTCAGAGACACTGACCACGGACACACTGACCACAGAGACACAGTGACCACAGACACAGTGACCACAGACACACTGACCCTGGACACACTGACCACAAACACACTGACCACAGACTCATTGACCACAGACACACAGACCACAGACTCACTGACCACAGACACACAGACCACAGACACACTGACCACAGAGACAATGAACACAGACACACTGACCACGGACACGCTGACCACAGACACACTGACCTCAGACACACTGACCACAGAGACACACTGATCACGGACACACTAACCGTAGACACACTGACCACGGAGACATTGATCACAGACACACTGGCCACGGACACACTGACCACAGACACACTAACCACACACAAGGTGACCACGGACACTGTGACCACAGACAAACTGAACACAGACACACTGACCACAGACACACTGACCACAGAGACACTGACCACTGTGACACACTGACCACGGACAGACTGACCACAAACACACTCACCAGAGACACAGTGACCGCAGACACACTGAGCACAGGCACACTGACCACAGAGGCACTGACCACAGAGACACAGACCACAGACACACTGACCACAAACACACTGACCCCCGACACACTGACCACAGACACACTGACCCCCGACACACTGACCACAGACACACTGACCCCCGACACACTGACCACGGACTCACTGACCACAGACACACTGACCACAGACTCACTGACCACAGATACACTGTCCACGGACACACTAACCACAGACTCACTGACCACAGACACACTGACCACTGACAACGTGACCACGGACACTGTAACCACAGACAAAATGACCACAGAAACACTGACCACAGACACAAGGTGACCACGGGCATACTGAACACAGACACAATGACCACGGACACACTGTCCACAGACTCACTGACCACAGACTCACTGACCACAGACTCACTGACCACAAAGACACTCACCACAGACACACTGACCACAGACACAGTGACCACAGACACACTGACCCTGGACACACTGACCACAGACACACTGACCACAGAGACACTGACCACAGAGACACTGACCACAAAGACACTCACCACAGACACACTGACCCTGGACACACTGACCCAAGACACACTGACCCAAGACACACTGACCACGGACACACTGACCACGGACACACTGACCCAAGACACACTGACCACAGAGACACTGACCACAGATACACTGACCACAGAGACACTGACCACAGACACACTGACCACGGACACACTAACCACTGAGACACTGACCACAGAGACACTGACCACAGACACACGGACCACAGAGACATTGACCACAGACACACTGACCACAGACTCACTGACCACAAAGACACTCACCACAGACACACTGACCACAGACACACTGAACCTGGACACAATGACCACGGACACACTGCCCACAGACACACTGACCACAGACACACTGACCACAGAGACACACTGACCACAGATACACTGACCACAGAGACACACTGACCACAGACACACTGACCACAGAGACACACTGACCACAGATACACTGACCACAGAGACACTGACCACAGACACACTGACCACAGACACACTGACCACAGACACACTGACCACAGAGACACTGACCACAGTCACACTGACTACAGAGACACTGATCACAGACACACTGACCACTGAGACTCTGACAATGGAGGCAATGACCACAGACACACTGACCCCGGACACACTGACCACAGACACACTGATCACAGACACACTGACCACAGACACACTGACCACAGAGACACTGACGACAGACACACTGACCATAGAGACACTGACCACAGATACACTGACTACGGACACACTGACCACAGAAACACTGACCACAGACTCACTGACCACAAAGACACTGACCACAGAGACACTGACCACAGACACATTGACCACAGACACATTGACCTCAGAGACACTGACCATGGACACACTGACCACAGAGACACAGTGACCACAGACACAGTGACCACAGACACACTGACCCTGGACACACTGACCACAGAGACATTGATCACAGACACATTGACCACAGACACACTGACCACAGACACACTGACCACAGACACACTGACCACAGACACACTGACCACAGATACACTAACCACACACAAGGTGACCACGGACACTGTGACCACAGACAAACTGAACACAGACACACTGACCACAGACACACTGACCACAGAGACACTGACCACTGTGACACACTGACCACGGACAGACTGACCACAAACACACTCACCAGAGACACAGTGACCGCAGACACACTGAGCACAGGCACACTGACCACAGAGGCACTGACCACAGAGACACACTGACCACAGACACACTGACCACAAACACACTGACCCCCGACACACTGACCACAGACATACTGACCACAGACACACTGACCACAGACACACTGACCACAGACACACTGACCACAGAGACACAGACCACAGACACACTGACCACAAACACACTGACCCCCGACACACTGACCACAGACATACTGACCACAGACACACTGACCACAGACACACTGACCACAGACACACTGACCACGGACACACTAACCACTGAGACACTGACCACAGACGCACTGACCACAGAGACACTGACAATAGACACACTGACCCCGGACACACTGACCACAGACACACTGACCACAGAGACACTGACCACAGACACACTGACCACAGTCACACTGACCACAGACCCACTGACCACAGACTCACTGACCACAGAGACACTGACCACAGAGACACTGACCACAGACACACTGACCACAGAGACACTGACCACGGACACACTGACCACGGACGCACTGACCACAGACACACTGACCACAGAGACACTGACGACAGACACACTGACCACAGAGACAATGAACACAGACACACTGACCACGGACACACTGACCACAGAGACACACTGATCACGGACACACTAACCGTAGACACACTGACCACAGAGACATTGACCACAGAGACACTGACCACAGAGACACTGACCACAGAGACACACTGACCACAGACACACTGACTACAGACACACTGACCACAGAGACACACTGATCACGGACCCACTAACCGTAGACACACTGACCACAGAGACATTGACCACAGACACACTGACCACGGACACACTGACCACAGAGACACACTGATCACGGACACACTGACCGTAGACACACTGACCACAGAGACATTGACCACAGAGACACTGACCACAGACACAGTGACCACGGACATACTGACCACAGAGACACTGACACCGTACACACTGACCACAGACACACTGACCACAGTCACACTGACCACAGACCCACTGACCACAGACTCACTGACCACAGAGACACTCACCACAGACAAACTGACCACGGACACACTAACCACTGAGACACTGACCACAGACGCACTGACCACAGAGACACTGACAATAGACACACTGACCCCGGACACACTGACCACAGACACACTGACCACAGACACACTGACCACAGTCACACTGACCACAGACCCACTGACCACAGACTCACTGACCACAGAGACACTGACCACAGAGACACTGACCACAAACACACTGACCACAGAGACACTGACCACGGACACACTGACCACGGACGCACTGACCACAGACACACTGACCACAGAGACACTGACGACAGACACACTGACCACAGTGACAATGAACACAGACACACTGACCACGGACACACTGACCACAGACACACTGACCTCAGACACACTGACCACAGAGACGCACTGATCACGGACACACTGACCGTAGACACACTGACCACAGAGACATTGACCACAGAGACACTGACCACAGAGACACTGACCACAGAGACACACTGACCACAGACACACTGACCGTAGACACACTGACCACAGAGACATTGACCACAGAGACACTGACCACAGACACAGTGACCACGGACATACTGACCACAGAGACACTGACACCGTACACACTGACCACAGACACACTGACCACAGTCACACTGACCACAGACCCACTGACCACAGACTCACTGACCACAGAGACACTGACCACAGAGACACTGACCACAGACACACTGACCACAGAGACACTGACCACGGACACACTGACCACGGACGCACTGACCACAGACACACTGACCACAGAGACACTGACGACAGACACACTGACCACAGAGACAATGAACACAGACACACTGACCACGGACACACTGACCACAGACACACTGACCTCAGACACACTGACCACAGAGACACACTGATCACGGACACACTAACCGTAGACACACTGACCACAGAGACATTGACCACAGAGACACTGACCACAGAGACACTGACCACAGAGACACACTGACCACAGACACACTGACTACAGACACACTGACCACAGAGACACACTGATCACGGACCCACTAACCGTAGACACACTGACCACAGAGACATTGACCACAGACACACTGACCACGGACACACTGACCACAGAGACACACTGATCACGGACACACTGACCGTAGACACACTGACCACAGAGACATTGACCACAGAGACACTGACCACACACACAGTGACCACGGACATACTGACCACAGAGACCATGACACCGTACACACTGACCACAGAGACACTGACGACAGAGACACTGACCACAGACACACTGACCACAAATACACTGACCACAGAGACACTGACCACAGACACACTGATCACAGACACACTGACCACGGACACACTGACCACAGATACACTGACCACAGAGACACACTGGCCACAAACACACTGACCACAGACACACTGACCACAGAGACACTGACCACAGACACACTGACCACAGAGACACTGACCACAGATACACTGACCACAGACACACTGACCACAGAGACACTGACCACGGACACACTGACCAGAGACACACTGACCACAGACACACTGACCATAGACACACTGACCACAGAGACAAACTAACCACAGACATATTGACCACGGACACACTGACCACAGAGACACAATGACCATAGAGACTCTGACCACAGACACACTGACAACAGACACACTGACAACAGATACACTGACCACGGACACACTGACCACAGAGATACTGACCACAGAGACACACTGACCATAGAGACACTGACCACAGACACACTGACCACAGAGACAATGACCACAGACACACTGACCACAGACGCACTGACCAGAGACACACTGACCGCAGACACACTGACCACAGACACACTGACCACAGAGACAAACTAACCACAGACATATTGACCACGGACACACTGACCACCGAGACACACTGACCATAGAGACACTGACCACAGACACACTGACAACAGACACACTGACCACGGACACACTGACCACAGAGACAATGACCACAGACACAGTGACCACGGACATACTGACCACAGAGACACTGACACCGTACACACTGACCACAGAGACACTGACGACAGAGACACTGACCACAGACACACTGACCACAGACATACCGACAACAGACACACTGACCACAGATACACTGACCACAGAGACACACTGGCCACAAACACACTGACCACAGAGACACTGACCACAGACACACTGACCACAGACACACTGACCACGGACACACTGACCACAGATACACTGACCACAGAGACACACTGGCCACAAACACACTGACCACAGACACACTGACCACAGAGACACTGACCACAGACACACTGACCACAGAGACACTGACCACAGATACACTGACCACGGACACACTGACCACAGAGACACTGAGAACAGACACACAGACACACTGACCACAGACACACTGACCACAGAGACACTGACCACGGATACACTGACCACAGACACACTGACCAGAGACACACTGACCACAGACACACTGACCACAGACACACTGACCACAGAGACAAACTAACCACAGACATATTGACCACGGACACACTGACCACAGAGACACACTGACCATAGAGACACTGACCACAGGCACGCTGACAAGAGACACACTGACAACAGACACACTGACCACGGAGACACTGACCACAGAGATACTGACCACAGAGACACACTGACCATAGAGACACTGACCACAGACACACTGACCACAGAGACAATGACCACAGACACACTGACCACAGACACACTGACCAGAGACACACTGACCGCAGACACACTGACCACAGACACACTGACCAGAGACACACTGACCGCAGACACACTGACCACAGACACACTGACCACAGAGACAAACTAACCACAGACATATTGACCACGGACACACTGACCACCGAGACACACTGACCATAGAGACACTGACCACAGACACACTGACAACAGACACACTGACCACGGACACACTGACCACAGACACACTGACCACAGAGACAATGACCACAGACACACTGACTATTGAGACACACTGACCATAGAGACACTGACCACAGACACACTGACCACAGCCACACTGACTACTGAGATACACTGACCATAGAGACACTGACCACAGACACACGGACCACAGACACACTGACCACGGACACAGTGACCACAGACACACTCACCAGAGACACAGTGACCGCAGACACACTGAGCAAAGACACACTGACCACAGAGACACAGAGAACAGTCACACAGACACACTGACCACAGACACACTGACCTCAGACACACTGACCACAGACACACTGACCAGAGACACACTGACCGCAGACACACTGACCACAGACACACTGACCACAGAGAAACTAACCACAGACATATTGACCACGGACACACTGACCACAGAGACACACTGACCATAGAGACACTGACCACAGACACACTGACAACAGACACACTGACCACAGAGATACTGACCACAGAGACACACTGACCACAGACACACTGACCACAGAGACAATGACCACAGACACACTGACCATAGAGACACTGATCACAGACACACTGACCACGGACACAGTGACCACAGACACACTGACCACGGACACAGTGACCACAGACACACTCATCAGAGACACAGTGACCGCAGACACACTGAGCACAGACACACAGACCACAGAGACACTGACCACAGACATACTGACCACGGATACACTGACCACAGAGACACTGACGACAAACACACTGACCATAAACACACTAACCACAGACACACTGACTACAGAGACACTGACCACAGACATACTGACGACGGAGAACTGACCACAGACGCACTGACCATGGAGACACTGACCACAGATACACTGACCACGGACTCACTGACCACAGACACACTGACTACAGAGACACTGACCACAGACATACTGACGACGGAGAACTGACCACAGACGCACTGACCATGGAGACACTGACCACAGATACACTGACCACGGACTCACTGACCACAGACACACTGACGACAGAGACACTGACCACAGTCACAGTGGCCACGGACATACTGACCACAGACACACTAACCACACACAAGGTGACCACGGACACTGTGACCACAGACAAACTGAACACAGACACACTGACCACAGACACACTGACCACAGAGACACTGACCACGGACACACTGACCGTAGACACACTGACCACAGACACACTGACCACTGTGACACACTGACCACGGACAGACTGACCACAAACACACTCACCAGAGACACAGTGACCGCAGACACACTGAGCACAGGCACACTGACCACAGAGGCACTGACCACAGACTCATTGACCACTGACACACTGACCACAGACACACTGACCACAGACTCACTGACCACAGACACTCTGACCCCTGGACACAGCTCAGCAAATTCTAATCCATGGCAGTGTACCCATTGAACCAAATTGATTGCTGATCATCAGAGACGGTGGTCTCAGAGCACCCAGGGGTCTGGGCCCCGCGCTGGGACAGTCTGGGTCAGTGATCATGTGCAGGGGAAAGGCTCCTCAGCGAGCTCTGCACCCAGGGGTGGGGGGCACACTAAGCTAGTGGAGACAGAGTGCATTCAGGGTCGTGGGGAACTGCACGGACGAATAGAGGGGATTTCAAGGATGGTGAACCACACAGGTGGTGGGGTACGGCATGGGTGGACACAGGGAAACCACATGGATGGCGAGAAGTAGCTCACACAGGAGCATGCACCCGGGGGTGCTGATGTGATGTCTCTGCACAGTTCTTGCACCACCTCATTTTGGACAAGTTGAGAAAGTTCAGAGCCAATTAGCACCAAGCACCATTGAGTGAGAGCTCTGCGGTTTGCTCAGAGTGGAAAGCCGGGGGGTGGGCTTGGCTGCTTCGGATGGGAACATCTTCAGTCAAATTAACACCGAGCTTCTAAGTCACATCCTGAGAAATAGCCGCACTCCCTGCTCCAAATCAGACAGCGCACTGGGTTCTGACAGCTTTCTTATCTATAAAACACTCTAATCGCGTTAGCCTCCCCCTCTGCCTTCCATCTCGGGCTGGCACGTCTGGTGAGATTGAGATGTGTGGCTGCTCTAACCAGGTTACTAGCCTCTCAATGGCTCCCCTCCCTGCCTGCAGTCTCGTCCTGTCATCACATCTGTCCAGTATAACTCAGTAACCTGTTGAAAGGCACGTCCAGTTATTGTTGTGCTCAGTCGATGAGAGAGGGTGATAACAGTTCCCGCAGAGTTTAGTCTCCCAGCTCAGTGTCACAGGTTCCACAGGGGATGGGACAACAGAGACAACAGGATCAGGGACAACAGAGACAACAGGGGATGGGACAACAGAGACGACAGGATCAGGGACAACAGAAACAACAGGATCAGGGTCAACAGAGACAACAGGATCAGGGACAACAGAGACAACAGGGTCAGGGTCAACAGAGACAACGGGGATGGGACAACAGAGACAACAGGATCACGGACAACAGAGACAACAGGATCAGGGTCAACAGAGACAACAGGATAACAGACAACAGAGACAACGGGGGATAGAACAACAGAGACAACAGGATCAGGGACAACAGAGACCACAGGATCAGGGACAACAGAGACCACAGGATCAGGGACAACAGTGACAACAGGATCAGGGTCAACAGAGACAACAGGATCATTGACAGGAGAGACAACAGGGGATGGGACAACGGGAGCAGGGATTCTGACCCCGGACACACTGACCTCAGGATACGGGATGATCTGAATGAACAGCCTGCTTGGAGGATTAACCGAAAAGCCTCCTAGACTTGTGGCCACGGGCAGTCCTCAGTCACAGTGCGAGCAGCCTCCCAGCCTCTTACAGCACCTGACTGACATCCTCTCCACCACGACCCTGTTTAAGAAAACGCTCCTTTCTGATCTCTCCGACAACAAATTCGTCAATGGCAGAGCTATTGTTGTCGGAACCTCACATGGTGACAAAGGGACGTACAGGAATGGGATCGATCAGCTGGCTGAGTGCTGTGGCAGCAACATCCTCACATTCAACGTCAGTAAGACCAAGGAATTGATGGTGGACCAGGAAGGGGAAGCTGAGGGAACTCACCAGTCCTCGTGGAATATTCAGCGATAGATAGGGAGAGCAGTTTCACGTTTCCGGGTGTCAATGTCTCAGAGGAACACTCCTGGGCCCCACGTATCGATGTAGTTACAGAGACAGTGGCTATATTTCATCAGGACTTTGAGGAGATGTGGTATGTCACCAAAGACTCTCACAGAGTTTCTACAGATGTACTGTGGAGAGCATTCTGACTGGCTGCATCACAGCCTGGTGTGGAGGGGCCACTGCACAGGACAGGAAAAAGCTGCAGAAAGTTGTAAACTCAGCCAGCCCCATCATCCAGGACGCCTTCAACAGGCCATGCCTCAGGAAGGCAACGTCCATCAGTGAGGCCCCCATCACCCAGGACGTGCCCTCTTCTCATTGCTGCCATCATGGAGGAGGTGCAGGAGCCTGAAGACACACACTCAGCGATTCAGGAACAACTCCTGCCCCTCTGCCATCAGGGAGGAGGTACAGGAGCCTGAAGACACACACTCAGCGATTCAGGAACAACTCCTGCCCCTCTGCCATCAGGGAGGAGGTACAGGAGCCTGAAGATACACACTCAGAGATTCAGGAACAGCTTCTTCCCCTCTGCCATCAGGGAGGAGGTACAGGAGCCTGAAGACACACTCTCAGTGATTCAGGAACAGCTTCTTCCCCTCTGCCATCAGGGAGGAGGTACAGGAGCCTGAAGACACACACTCAACGATTCAGGAACAGCTTCTTCCCCTCCGCCATCAGGGAGGAGGTACAGGAGCCTGAAGACACACACTCAACGATTCAGGAACAGCTTCTTCCCCTCTGCCATCAGGGAGGAGGTACAGGAGCCTGAGGACACACACTCAACGATTCAGGAACAGCTTCTTCCCCTCTGCCATCATATTTCTGAATGGACATTGGACCCATGAACGACTTATTTAATTTTTGAAATATATATTGCATATTATAACTTATTGTTAGCATATTTACCTATTGCAACGAACTGGTTCCACAACAAACGCTGAAATGAAGGTTTGATATTTACAACCAGCAGGTCTGAGATGTTTCCCGAGAGCAGTCCCTTCCTCGTCTCCCTTGTCTGTCTCATCTCCCCCCTTTCCCCTCCTCCCCGTCTCATGGTTTCCCGACTCCTCGGCTCCTCATCTCTGCACCTCAAGTTCCGGATGCTCACCAACTCATTCAGTTTGCTCATCCGCACACCGGGGTCATTTCCAGCAGACTCGCACACCGGGGTAATTTCCAGCAGACCAGCACACCGGGGTAATTTCCAGCAGACCCGCACGCTAGGGAGTAATTTCCAGCAGACCCGCACGCTAAGGAGTAATTTCCAGCAGACCTACACACCGGGGTAATTTCCAGCAGACCCGCACATCGGGGTCATTTCCAACAGACCCGCACACTGAGGTAATTTCCAGCAGACCCACATACCCGGGAGTAATTTCCAGCAGACCCACACACCGGGGTAATTTCCAGCAGACCCGCACATCGGGGTCATTTCCAACAGACCCGCACACTGAAGTAATTTCCAGCAGACCCACACACCTGGGAGTAATTTCCAGCAGACCCGCACGCTAGGGAGTAATTTCCAGCAGACCCACACACCAGGGGTAATTTCCAGCAGGAGTTAGAATCCCTCAGGGGGAGGAATGAAGTGAAGAGCTGAAAGAGACAGAGGCCAGGGAAGAAAGAAAAGGGGGGAGGAGTACCAGCGGGAGGTGATGGGCAGGTAGGGAGATGAGGTGAGAAAGGGAAATGGGAATGGAAATGGTGAAGGGGAGGTG
>NW_027275686.1:50000-52893 GCF_030028105.1 Mobula birostris
CTCCAACAACTTGCCCATCACTGAAGTCAGGCTCACTGGTCTAGAATTTCCTGGGTTATCTCTCCCCTTTTTTTTTTGAACAAGGGAACAACATTTGCAACCACCAATTCTCTAGTAGTCCTCCTGTCCCTATTGATGATGCAAAGATCATTGCCAGAGGCTCAGCAATCTCCCCCCTCGCTTCCCACAGTAGCATGGGGTATATCTTGTCCAGTCCCGGCAACCTATCTAACTTAATACATTTCAAAAGCTCCATCACTTCCTTTTTCTTAATGTCTATATGCTCAAGCGTTTCAATCTGCTGTAAGTCAACCCCATAATTGCCAAGGTCCTTTTCACCAGCGAATACTGAAGCAAAGTATTCATTAAGTACCTCTGCTACCTCCTCTGGCTCCATGCACACGTTTCCACTTTGGCTCCCGACTGGACCTATTCTCACACGGCTCATCCTCCTGCTCTTCACATACTTGTAGAATGTCTTGGGGTTTTCCTTAATCCTGCTCACCAAGACCTTCTCATGGCCCCTTCTGGCTCTCCTAATTCCATTCTTAAGCTCCTTCCTGGCACCCTTGCAACTTTCTAGAGCTCTAACAGTACCTAGTTTCTTGAACCTTTCGTAAGCTTTCCTTTTCTTCTTAACTAGATTTTCTACATCCTTTGTACACCATGGTTCTTTAACCCTACCATCCTTTCCCTGCCTCAATAGAACATACCTATGCAGATCGCCTGAACATTTGCCACATTTCTGCCGTGCATTTCCCCGAGAACATCTGCTCCCAAGTTCCTGCCTAATAGCATCACATTTCCCCCGACCCCAATTAAACGTTTTCCCAAACTGTCTGCATCTATCCCTCTCCAGCACTATGGTGAAGGAGATAGAGTTGTGATCACTACCTCCAAAATGCTCTCTCACCAGGAGATCTAACACCTGACCAGGTTCATTTCCCAATACCAGATCAAGTACAGCCTCTCCTCTTGTTGGCTTATCTGTATATTGCATCAGAAAATCTTCCTGAACACACCTAACAAACTCCACCCCATCTAACCCTCTTGCGCTAAGGAGATGTCAATCAATATTAGGAAAGTTAAAATCTCCCATTACAACAACCCTATTATTATTGCACTATTCCAGAATCTGCCTCCCTGTCTGCTCCTCGATATCCCTGTTACTATTTGCCGGGGGGGGGGGGGTCTATAAAAACATAAAAACACCCAGTAGAGTTACTGACCCCTTCATGTTTCTGACTTCCACCTACAATGACTCAGTAGACAATCCCTCCATGACTTCCTCCTTTTCTGCAGCCTGATTAGCAAGGCCACTCCCCCGCCTCTTTTGTCTTCACCCCCTGTCCTTTTTCAAACATCTAAAGCCTGGCTTTAGATGATACTCCTTGCAATAAAATAGACACATCTCAAGCCATCAGGCTGAGAGCATCTTTGCCCTATCATCTGCCTGTCCTTCCCCACAAACTCCCTACAAGCTGTCACTACTTATGCACCAACCACCCCATCCATTGTATCATTTTTAATGCATGCATTTCTAAATGACAATAAACGAGGACTGGATGTCCTCATAATCTAATCTAATCTAATCTAATCAACAGGAATTCTGCAGATGCTGGAAATTCAAGCAACACACATCAATTGCTGGTGAACGCAGCAGGCCAGGCAGCATCTCTAGGAAGAGGTACAGTCGATGTTTCAGGCCGAAACCCTTCGTCAGGACTAACTGAAACGTCCTTTGCCTCTTCACTTCGGTTCCCACCCCAATACAGATCTAGTTTTAAACCCCCCCACCCCAACAGCATTAGCAAATCTCCCTCCCAGGAGATCGGTTCCCCTCCAGTTCAGATACAACCCGTCCCACTTGGACGGGTCACCCCTTCCCCAGAGAATGTTCCAACGATCCAAGAACCTGAAACCCTGCCCCCTGCACCATCTCCTCAGCCACTCATTCATCTGCGCCATCTTCCTGTTCTGACCTTCCCCAGCTCGTGGCACCGGGAGTAATCCGGAGATGACCACCTTGGAGATCCTGCTCGTCAGCCTCCTTCCTAACTCTCTAAACTTACTGCGCAGGACCTCTACCCTCCTCCTGCCTGTGTCATTGGTACCAACATGTACCATGATCCCCGACTGCTCACCCTCCCCTTCAAGAATATTCTGCAACCGCTCACAGACATCCTGGACCCCAGCACCCGGGATGCAGGGTGACTTGGACAGGTTAGGTGAGTGGGCAAATTCATGGCAGATGCAATTTAATGTGGATAAATGTGAGGTTATCCCCTTTGGTGGCAAAAACAGGAAAACAGATTATTATCTGAATGGTGGCCGATTAGGGAAAGGGGAGGTGCAACGAGACCTGGGTGTCATTGTACACCAGTCATTGAAAGTGGGCATGCAGGTACAGCAGGCGGTGAAAAACGCGAATGGTATGCTGGCATTTATAGCGAGAGGATTCGAGTACAGGAGCAGGGAGATACTACTGCAGTTGTACAAGGCCTTGGTGAGACCACACCTGGAGTATTGTGTGCAGTTTTGGTCCCCTAATCTGAAGAAAGACATCCTTGCCATAGAGGGAGTACAAAGAAGGTTCACCAGATTGATTCCTGTGATGGCAGGACTTTCATATGATGAAAGACTGGATGAACTGGGCTTGTACTCGTTGGAATTTAGAAGATGGAGGGGGGATCTGATTGAAACATATAAAATCCTAAAGGGATTGGACAGGCTAGATGCAGGAAGATTGTTCCCGATGTTGGGGAAGTCCAGAACGAGGGGTCACAGTTTGAGGATAAAGGGGAAGCCTTTTAGGACCGAGATTAGGAAAAATTTCTTCACACAGAGAGTGGTGAATCTGTGGAATTCTCTGCCACAGGAAACAGTTGAGGCC
>NW_027275687.1:0-52872 GCF_030028105.1 Mobula birostris
TATCTCTGTGTATTCACGCACCTCCCATAGCATCCCCTATATCGCTGTGCCTTCGGGCATCGCTCATACCTTCCCCTATATCGCCCTGTTTCCCGTGCACCTCCCATGGCTTCGCCTACATCGCTGTGTTTTTGCGCACCTCTCATACCTTCCCCTATATCGCCGTGGTTTCGCGCACCTCTCATTTCTTCACCTATATCGCTGTGTTTCCGCTCCTCTCATTACTTCCCCTATATCGCTCTGTGTTCTCGCACTTCTGATACTGTTCCCTGTATCAAGGTGCTTTCGCTCAACTCTCATAATTTCACCTATATCGCCGTGTTCTCGCACACCTCTCATATCTTCCCCTATATCACTGTGTTTTCGCGCACGTCCAATAGCGTCCGCTATATTGCTGTGTTTTCACGCACCTCTCATGTCTTCCCCTATATCACTGTGTTTTTGTGCACCTCCCATACCATCCCCTATATTGCTGTGACTTCGCACACCTCTCATACCTTTCCCTATATTGCTGTGTTCTCGTACACCTCTCATACCTTCCCCTATATCGCCCTGTTTTCGCACACCTCTCATACCTCCCCTGATATCGCTGTGTTTTCACGCACCGCTCATAACTTCTCCTGTATTACTGTATTTTTGCGTACCTCTCATAACTTCCCCTATATTGCCGTGTTTTTAAGCACATCTCATAACGTCCCCTATATCGCTGTGTATTCGCGCACCTCCCATAGCATCCCCTATATCGCTGTGCCTTCACGAACCTCTCATACCTTCTGCTATATCGCTGTGCCTTCACGAACCTCTCATACCTTCTGCTATATCGCACAATTTTCGCGCACCTCCGATTCCTTCCCCTATATCGCTGTGTTTACACACACCTCTCATAACTTCTCCTATATCACTGAGTTTTTGTGCACCTCTCATACCTCCCCTAATATCGCTGAGTTTTCATGCACATCTCACCACGTCCCCTGTATCGCTGTGTATTCGCGCACCTCCCATAGCATCCCCTATATCCCTGTGCCTTGCACACCTCTCATAGTTTTCCTTATATTGCTGTCTTTTCGCGCACGTCCCATAGATTCAGTTTTATCGCTGTATTATTGCTCACCTCTCATAGCTTCCCCTGTATCGCCGTGTTTTTGCTCACCCCTCATAGCTTCCCCCATATCGCCGTGTTTTCGCGCACCTCTCATGTCTTCACCTGGATCGCTATGTTTTCGCTCCTCTCAATACTTCCCCTATATCGCTGTGTTTTCTCGCACAATTGATACATTCTCCCGTATCGCTGTGTTTTCGCACACCTCTCATTATTTCCCCTATATCGCCGTGTTCTCGCGCACCTCTCATACCTTCCCCTATATGGCCCTGTTTTCGCGCACATCCCATACTTTCCACTATATTACCCTGTTTTCGTGCACCTCTCATGTCTTCCACTACATCGCTGTGTTTTCTGGCACCTCTGATGCATTCCCCTGTAACGCCAAGTTTTCGCGCACCTCTCATACTTCCCCTATGTCGCCGTATATATGCGCACCTCTCATACCTCCCCCTATATTGCCATGTTTTTATGCACATCTCATATCGTCTCCTATATCGCCCTCTTTTCGCGCACCTCCTATACCTTCCCTTATATCGCTGCGTTTTCGTGCACCTCTCATACCTTCCCCTATATGGCTGTGTTTTAATGCACATTTCATAACGTCCCCTATATCGCCGTATATTTGGGCACCTCCCATTCTTTCCCGAATATATCTCTGTGTTTTTGTGCACCTTTCATATTTTCCCCTATATCGCTGTGTTTTCGCACACCTCTCATAACTTCTCCTATATCGCTGTGTTTTTGTGCACCTCTGATATCTTCCCTAATATCACTGCGTTTTCATGCACATCTCATCACGTCCCCTATATCACTGTGTATTCACGCACCTCCCATAGCATCCCCTATATCGCTGTGCCTTGCGCACCTCTCATAGCTTCCCCTATATCGCTGTCTTTTCGCGCACATTCCATAGATTCACCTTTATCGCTGTGTTATTGCTCACCTCTCATAGCTTCCCCTATATTGCCGTGTTTTCGTGCACCTCTCATGTCTTCACCTAGATCTCTATTTTTTCACTCCCCTCAATACTTCCCCTATATCGCTGTGTTTTCTCGCACATCTGATACACTCTCCCGTATCGCCGTGTTTTCGCACACCTCTCATAATTTCCTCTATATCGCCGTGTTCTCGCACACCTCTCATGCCTTCCCCTATATCACTGTTTTTTGCGCATGTCCCATATCGTCCCCTATATCGCTGTGTTTTCTCGCACCTCTGATACATTCCCCTGTATCGCCGTGGTTTTGCGCACATCCCATAGTTTCCACTTTTTCGCCTTGTTTTTGCATACCTCTCATGTCTTCCCCTATATTACGGTGTTTTCGCGCACCTCTCATAGCATCCCCTATATCACTGTGCCTTCGCGCAACTCTCATAACTTCCCCTATATTGCCCTGTTTTCGCGCACCTCCCATACCTTCCCCAATATCGCTGTGTTTTCGTGCACCTCTCATACCTTCCCTTATATCGCTGTCTTTTCACGCACATCTCATAACTTCCCGAATATCACTGTATTTTTGCGCAGCTCGTATAACTTCCTCTATATGGCCGTGTTTTCATGCACATCTCATAACGTCCCCTATATCGCTGTGTATTTGCGCACCTCCCATACCATCCCCTATATCACTGTGCCTTCGTGCACCTCTCATGCATTACCGTATATGCTGTGTTTTTACACACCGCTCATACCTTCCCCAATATCACCTTGTTTTCATGCACATCTCATAATGTCCCCAATGTCGCTGGGTTTTCACGCACCTCTCATAACTTCCCCTATATCGCCCTGTTTTCGCGCTCCTCTCATACCTTCACCTATATCACTATGTTTTCACGCAGCTCTCATACCTTCCCCTATATCGATGTATTTTTTCGCACATCTCATACCTTCCCCTATATCGCTGTGCTTTCGCGCACCTCCCATAGCTTCGCCTACATCGCTGTTTTCGCGCACATCCCTTAGCTTCACCTTATATTGCTGCGTTTTCATGCACCTCTCATACCTTCCCCTATATTGCCCTGTTTTCACGCACCTCCTATACCTTCCCTTATATCACTGCGTTTTCGTGCACCTCTCATAGCTTCCCCTATATGGCTGTGTTTTCATGCACATCTCATAACGTCCCCTATATCGCTGTGTATTCGTGCACCTCCCATTCATTCCTGTATACATCTCTGTGTTTTCGTGCACCTTTCATACCTTCCCCTATATCGCTGCGTTTTCATGCACGTATCATCACGTCCCCTATATAGCTGTGCATTCACGCACCTCCCATAGCATCCCCTATATCGCTGTGTCTTGCGCACCTCTGATAGCTTCCCCTATATCACTGTCTTTTCGCTCACATCCCATAGATTCACCTTTATCGCTTTGTTATCGCTCACCTCTCATAGTTTCCCCTGTATCGCCGTGTTTTCGCACACCTCTCATAATTTCCCCTATATCGTCATGTTCTCGCACACCTCTCATACCTTACCCTATATCGCCCTGTTTTCGTGCACATCGCATAGCTTCCACTATATTGCCCTGTTTTCCCGCACCTCTCTTGTATTCCACTACATCACTGTGTTTTCTGGCACCTCTGATGCATTCCCCTGTAACGCCAAGTTTTCGCGCACCTCTCATACTTTCCCTTATCTCGCTGTGTTCTCGCACATCTCTCATAACTTCCCCTATATCACTGTGTTTTCGCGCACATCCCATAGCGTCCTCTATATCGCTGTGCTTTCATGCACCTCTCATACCTTCCCCTACATTGCCCTGTTTTAGCGCACATCCCATAGCTTCCACTATATAGCCCTGATTTTGCGCATCTCTCATGTCTTCCCCTGCATCGCTGTGTTTTCTCACACCTCTGATGCATTCCCCTGTAACGCCAAGTTTTCACGCACCTCTTATAATTTCCCCTATATCACTGTGTTTTCGCGCACCTCCCATAACATCCCCTATATCGCTGTGCCTTCGTGCACCTCTCATACATTCTCCTATATCGCCGTGTTTTCATGCACATCTCATAACGTCCCCTATATTGCTGGGTTTTCACGCACCTCTCATAACTTCCCCTATATCATCCTGTTTTTGCGCACCTCTCAGAACTTCCCCTATATCGCTGTGTTTTCACACACCTCTCATGGTTTCCCGACTATCGCCGTGTATTCATGCGCATCTCATACCGTCCCCTATATCGCTGTGTCTTGCGCACCTCTCATACCTTCCCCTATATCGCTGTCCTTTCGCACACATCCCAGAGATTCACCTTTATCGCTGTGTTATTGCTCACCTCTCATAGCTTCACCTGCATTGCTGGGTTTTAGCTCACCTCTCATAGCTTCCACTATATTGCCTTGTTTTCGCGCACCTCTCATGTCTTCCCCTATATCACTGTGTTTTCGCGCACCTTCGATAGCATCCCCTATATTGCTGTGCCTTCGCATACCTCTCATAACTTCATCTATATCACCCTGTTTTCGAGCACCTTCCATACCTTCTCCTGTATCGCTGTGCCTTGCACACCTCTCGTACCTTCCCCTATATCGCAGTCTTGTCGCGCACATCCTATAGATTCACCTTTATCGCTGTGTTATTGCTCACCTCTCATAGCTTCCCCTACATCGCCGTGATTTTATGCACATCTCATAACGTCCCCTATATCGCTGTGTATTCGTGCACCTCCCATTCATTCCCGTATACATCTCTGTGTTTTCGTGCACCTTTCATACCTTCCCCTATATCGCTGCGTTTTCATGCACATATCATCACGTCCCCTGTATAGCTGTGCATTCACGCACCTCCCATAGCATCCCCTATATCGCTGTGCCTTGCGCACCTCTGATAGCTTCCCCTATATCATTGTCTTTTCGCTCACATCCCATAGATTCACCTTTATCGCTTTGTTATCGCTCACCTCTCATAGCTTCCCCTGTATCGCCGTGTTTTCGCACACCTCTCATAATTTCCCCTATATCGTCGTGTTCTCGCACACATCTCATACCTTACCCTATATCGCCCTGTTTTCGTGCACATCGCATAGCTTCCACTATATTGCCCTGTTTTCCCGCACCTCTCTTGTATTCCACTACATCACTGTGGTTTCTGGCACCTCTGATGCATTCCCCTGTAACGCCAAGTTTTCGCGCACCTCTCATACTTTCCCCTATCTCGCTGTGTTCTCGCACATCTCTCATAACTTCCCCTATATCACTGTGTTTTCGCGCACATCCCATAACGTCCTCTATATCGCTGTGCTTTCATGCACCTCTCATACCTTCCCCTACATTGCCCTGTTTTAGCGCACATCCCATAGCTTCCACTATATAGCCCTGATTTTGCGCATCTCTCATGTCTTCCCCTACATCGCTGTGTTTTCTCACACCTCTGATACATTCCCCTGTAACGCCAAGTTTTCGCGCACCTCTCATAATTTCCCCTATATCACGGTGTTTTCGCGCACCTCTCATAGCTTCCCTTATATCGCCGTGTTTTCATACACATCTCATACCGTCCCCTATATCACTGTGTTTTCGCGCACCTCCCATAACATCCCCTGTATCGCTGTGCCTTCGTGCACCTCTCATACATTCTCCTATATCGCCGTGTTTTCATGCACATCTCATAACGTCCCCTATATTGCTGGGTTTTCACGCACCTCTCATAACTTCCCCTATATCGTCCTGTTTTTGCGCACCTCTCAGTACTTCCCCTATATCGCTGTGTTTTCACACACCTCTCATGGTTTCCCGACTATAGCCGTGTATTCATGCGCATCTCATACCGTCCCCTATATCGCTGTGTCTTGCGCACCTCTCATACCTTCCCCTATATCGCTGTCCTTTCGCACACATCCCAGAGATTCACCTTTATCGCTGTGTTATTGCTCACCTCTCATAGCTTCCACTATATTGCCTTGTTTTCGCGCACCTCTCATGTCTTCCCCTACATCGCTGTGTTTTCTCACACCTCTGATGCATTCCCCTGTAATGCCAAGATTTCGCGCACCTCTCATAATTTCCCCTATATCACGGTGTTTTCGCGCACCTCTCATAGCTTCCCTTATATCGCCGTGTTTTCATACACATCTCATACCGTCCCCTATATCACTGTGTTTTCGCGCACCTCCCATAACATCCCCTGTATCGCTGTGCCTTCGTGCACCTCTCATATATTCTCCTATATCGCCGTGTTTTCATGCACATCTCATAACGTCCCCTATATTGCTGGGTTTTCACGCACCTCTCATAACTTCCCCTATATCGTCCTGTTTTTGCGCACCTCTCAGTACTTCCCCTATATCGCTGTGTTTTCACACACCTCTCATGGTTTCCCGACTATCGCCGTGTATTCATGCGCATCTCATACCGTCCCCTATATCGCTGTGTCTTGCGCACCTCTCATACCTTCCCCTATATCGCTGTCCTTTCGCACACATCCCAGAGATTCACCTTTATCGCTGTGTTATTGCTCACCTCTCATAGCTTCACCTGTATTGCTGGGTTTTAGCTCACCTCTCATAGCTTCCACTATATTGCCTTGTTTTCGCGCACCTCTCATGTCTTCCCCTATATCACTGTGTTTTCGCGCACCTTCGATAGCATCCCCTATATTGCTGTGCCTTCGCATACCTCTCATAACTTCCTCTATATCACCCTGTTTTCGAGCACCTTCCATACCTTCTCCTGTATCGCTGTGCCTTGCGCACCTCTCGTACCTTCCCCTATATCGCAGTCTTGTCGCGCACATCCTATAGATTCACCTTTATCGCTGTGTTATTGCTCACCTCTCATAGCTTCCCCTACATCGCCGTGATTTTATGCACATCTCATAACGTCCCCTATATCGCTGTGTATTCGTGCACCTCCCATACCTTCCCCTATATTGCTGTTTTCGCACACCTCTCATAACTTCTCCTATCTAGCTGTGTTTTTGTGCACCTCTCATACCTTCCCTAATACCGTTGTGTTTTCTTGCACATCTCATCACGTCCCCTATATCGCTGTGTATTCGCGCACCTCCCATAGCATCCCCCATATCGCTTTGCCTTCATGCACCTCTCATACCTTCCCCTATATCGCCCTGTTTTTGCGCACCTCCCATTCCTTCACCTATATCGCTGTTTTCGTGCACCTCTCATACCTTCCCCTATATCGCTGTGTTTTCACACACCTCTCATAATTTCTCCTACATCGCTGTGTTTTTGTGCACCTCTCATACCTTCCCTAATATCGCTGCGTTTTCATGCACATCTCATCACGTCCCCTATATCGCTGTGTATTCACGCACCTCCCATAGCATCCCCTATATGGCTGTGCCTTGCGCACCACTCATACCTTTCCCTATATCGATGTCTTTTCGCGGGCATCCCATAGTTTCACCTTTATCGCTGTGTTATTGCTCACCTCTCATAGCTCCCACTATATCACCGTGTTTTCGCGTACCTTTCCTGTCTTCCACTATATCACTGTGTTTTCGCGCACCTTCCATAGCATCCCCTATATTGCTATGCCTTCGCATATCTCTCATAACTTCATCTATATCATCCAGTTTTCGATCACCTTCCATACCTTCCCCTATATCGCTGTGTTTTCGTGCACCTCTCATACATCCCCCTATATCGCTGTGCCTTGCGCACCTCTCATACCTTCCCCTATATCGCTGTCCTTTCGCGCACATCCCATAGATTCACCTTTATCGCTGTGCTATTGCTCACCTCTCATAGCTTCCCCGGTATCGCCATGTTTTTGCGCACCTCTCATAACGTCCCCTATATCGCTGTGTATTCGCGCACCTCCCATAGCATCCCCTATATCGCTGTGCCTTCGCGCACCTCTCATACCTTCCCCTATATCGCCCTGTTTTCACGCACCTCCTATTCCTTCACCTATATCGCCCTGTTTTCGCGCACCTCCCATTCCTTCACCTATATCGCTGTTTTCGTGCATCTCTCATACCTTTCCCTATATCGCTGTGTTTTCACACACCTCTCATAACTTCTCCTATATCGCTGTGTTTTTGTGCACCTCTCATACCCTCCCTAATATCGCTGCGTTTTCATGCACATCTTATCACGTCCCCTATATCGCTGTATATTCATGCACATCCCATAGCATCCCCTAAATCGCTGTGCCTTCGTGCACCTCTCATACCTTCCCCTATATCGCCCTGTTTTCGCGCTCCTCCTATACCTTCCCTTATATCGCCGCGTGTTCATGCACCTCTCATACCTTCCCCTATATTGCCTTGTTTTCGCGCACCTCCTATACCTTCCCTTATATCGCTGCGTTTTCGTGTACCTCTCATAGCTCCCCCTATATCGTTGTGTTTTCACGCACCTCTCATAACTTCTCCTATATTTCTGTATTTTTGCGCACCTCTCATAACTTCCCCAATATCGCCATGATTTTACGCACATCTCATAACGTCCCCTATATCGCTGTGTATTCGTGCACCTCCCATACCTTCCCCTATATTGCTGTGTTTTCGCACACCTCTCATAACTTCTCCTATATAGCTGTGTTTTTGTGCACCTCTCATACCTTCCCTAACACCGTTGCGCTTTGATGCACATCTCATCACGTCCCCTATATCGCTGTGTATTCACGCACATCCCATAGTATCCCGTATATCGCTGTGCCTTGCGCACCTCTCATAGCTTCCCCTATATCGCTGTCTTTTCGCGCACATCCCATAGATTCACCTTTATCGCTGTGTAATTGCTCACCTGTCATAGCTTTCCCTGTATCGCCGTGTTTTTACTCACCTCTCATAGCTTCCCCTATATCGCTGTGTTTTCACGCACCTCTCATAACTTCCCGAATATCACTGTATTTTTGCGCAGCTCGTATAACTTCCTCTATATGGCCGTGTTTTCATGCACATCTCATAACGTCCCCTATATCGCTGTGTATTTGCGCACCTCCCATACCATCCCCTATATCACTGTGCCTTCGCGCACCTCTCATGCATTACCGTATATGCTGTGTTTTTACACACCGCTCATACCTTCCCCAATATCACCTTGTTTTCATGCACATCTCATAATGTCCCCAATGTCGCTGGGTTTTCACGCACCTCTCATAACTTCCCCTATATCGCCCTGTTTTCGCGCTCCTCTCATACCTTCACCTATATCACTATGTTTTCACGCAGCTCTCATACCTTCCCCTATATCGATGTATTTTTTCGCACATCTCATACCTTCCCCTATATCGCTGTGCTTTCGCGCACCTCCCATAGCTTCGCCTACATCGCTGTTTTCGCGCACATCCCTTAGCTTCACCTTATATCGCTGCGTTTTCATGCACCTCTCATACCTTCCCCTATATTGCCCTGTTTTCACGCACCTCCTATACCTTCCCTTATATCACTGCGTTTTCGTGCACCTCTCATAGCTTCCCCTATATGGCTGTGTTTTCATGAACATCTCATAACGTCCCCTATATCGCTGTGTATTCGTGCACCTCCCATTCATTCCCGTATACATCTCTGTGTTTTCGTGCACCTTTCATACCTTCCCCTATATCGCTGCGTTTTCATGCACATATCATCACGTCCCCTGTATAGCTGTGCATTCACGCACCTCCCATAGCATCCCCTATATCGCTGTGCCTTGCGCACCTCTGATAGCTTCCCCTATATCACTGTCTTTTCGCTCACATCCCATAGATTCACCTTTATCGCTTTGTTATCGCTCACCTCTCATAGCTTCCCCTGTATCGCCGTGTTTTCGCACACCTCTCATAATTTCCCCTATATCGTCGTGTTCTCGCACACCTCTCATACCTTACCCTATATCGCCCTGTTTTCGTGCACATCGCATAGCTTCCACTATATTGCCCTGTTTTCCCGCACCTCTCTTGTATTCCACTACATCACTGTGTTTTCTGGCACCTCTGATGCATTCCCCTGTAACGCCAAGTTTTCGCGCACCTCTCATACTTTCCCTTATCTCGCTGTGTTCTCGCACATCTCTCATAACTTCCCCTATATCACTGTGTTTTCGCGCACATCCCATAGCGTCCTCTATATCGCTGTGCTTTCATGCACCTCTCATACATTCCCCTACATTGCCCTGTTTTAGCGCACATCCCATAGCTTCCACTATATAGCCCTGATTTTGCGCATCTCTCATGTCTTCCCCTACATCGCTGTGTTTTCTCACACCTCTGATGCATTCCCCTGTAACGCCAAGTTTTCGCGCACCTCTCATAATTTCCCCTATATCACGGTGTTTTCGCGCACCTCTCATAGCTTCCCTTATATCGCCGTGTTTTCATACACATCTCATACCGTCCCCTATATCACTGTGTTTTCGCGCACCTCCCATAACATCTCCTATATCGCTGTGCCTTCGTGCACCTCTCATACATTCTCCTATATCGCCGTGTTTTCATGCACATCTCATAACGTCCCCTATATTGCTGGGTTTTCACGCACCTCTCATAACTTCCCCTATATCGTCCTGTTTTTGCGCACCTCTCAGAACTTCCCCTATATCGCTGTGTTTTCACACACCTCTCATGGTTTCCCGACTATCGCCGTGTATTCATGCGCATCTCATACCGTCCCCTATATCGCTGTCCTTTCGCACACATCCCAGAGATTCACCTTTATCGCTGTGTTATTGCTCACCTCTCATAGCTTCACCTGTATTGCTGGGTTTTAGCTCACCTCTCATAGCTTCCACTATATTGCCTTGTTTTCGCGCACCTCTCATGTCTTCCCCTATATCACTGTGTTTTCGCGCACCTTCGATAGCATCCCCTATATTGCTGTGCCTTCGCATACCTCTCATAACTTCATCTATATCACCCTGTTTTCGAGCACCTTCCATACCTTCTCCTGTATCGCTGTGCCTTGCGCACCTCTCGTACCTTCCCCTATATCGCAGTCTTGTCGCGCACATCCTATAGATTCACCTTTATCGCTGTGTTATTGCTCACCTCTCATAGCTTCCCCTACATCGCCGTGATTTTATTCACATCTCATAACGTCCCCTATATCGCTGTGTATTCGTGCACCTCTCATGCATTACCGTATATGCTGTGTTTTTACACACCGCTCATACCTTCCCCAATATCACCTTGTTTTCATGCACATCTCATAATGTCCCCAATGTCGCTGGGTTTTCACGCACCTCTCATAACTTCCCCTATATCGCCCTGTTTTCGCGCTCCTCTCATACCTTCACCTATATCACTATGTTTTCACGCAGCTCTCATACCTTCCCCTATATCGATGTATTTTTTCGCACATCTCATACCTTCCCCTATATCGCTGTGCTTTCGCGCACCTCCCATAGCTTCGCCTACATCGCTGTTTTCGCGCACATCCCTTAGCTTCACCTTATATCGCTGCGTTTTCATGCACCTCTCATACCTTCCCCTATATTGCCCTGTTTTCACGCACCTCCTATACCTTCCCTTATATCACTGCGTTTTCGTGCACTTCTCATAGCTTCCCCTATATGGCTGTGTTTTCATGCACATCTCATAACGTCCCCTATATCGCTGTGTATTCGTGCACCTCCCATTCATTCCCGTATACATCTCTGTGTTTTCGTGCACCTTTCATACCTTCCCCTATATCGCTGCGTTTTCATGCACATATCATCACGTCCCCTGTATAGCTGTGCATTCACGCACCTCCCATAGCATCCCCTATATCGCTGTGCCTTGCGCACCTCTGATAGCTTCCCCTATATCACTGTCTTTTCGCTCACATCCCATAGATTCACCTTTATCGCTTTGTTATCGCTCACCTCTCATAGCTTCCCCTGTATTGCTGGGTTTTAGCTCACCTCTCATAGCTTCCACTATATTGCCTTGTTTTCGCGCACCTCTCATGTCTTCCCCTATATCACTGTGTTTTCGCGCACCTTCGATAGCATCCCCTATATTGCTGTGCCTTCGCATACCTCTCATAACTTCATCTATATCACCCTGTTTTCGAGCACCTTCCATACCTTCTCCTGTATCGCTGTGCCTTGCGCACCTCTCGTACCTTCCCCTATATCGCAGTCTTGTCGCGCACATCCTATAGATTCACCTTTATCGCTGTGTTATTGCTCACCTCTCATAGCTTCCCCTACATCGCCGTGATTTTATTCACATCTCATAACGTCCCCTATATCGCTGTGTATTCGTGCACCTCCCATTCATTCCCGTATACATCTCTGTGTTTTCGTGCACCTTTCATACCTTCCCCTATATCGCTGCGTTTTCATGCACATATCATCACGTCCCCTGTATAGCTGTGCATTCACGCACCTCCCATAGCATCCCCTATATCGCTGTGCCTTGCGCACCTCTGATAGCTTCCCCTATATCACTGTCTTTTCGCTCACATCCCATAGATTCACCTTTATCGCTTTGTTATCGCTCACCTCTCATAGCTTCCCCTGTATCGCCGTGTTTTCGCACACCTCTCATAATTTCCCCTATATCGTCGTGTTCTCGCACACCTCTCATACCTTACCCTATATCGCCCTGTTTTCGTGCACATCGCATAGCTTCCACTATATTGCCCTGTTTTCCCGCACCTCTCTTGTATTCCACTACATCACTGTGGTTTCTGGCACCTCTGATGCATTCCCCTGTAACGCCAAGTTTTCGCGCACCTCTCATACTTTCCCCTATCTCGCTGTGTTCTCGCACATCTCTCATAACTTCCCCTATATCACTGTGTTTTCGCGCACATCCCATAGCGTCCTCTATATCGCTGTGCTTTCATGCACCTCTCATACCTTCCCCTACATTGCCCTGATTTTGCGCACCTCTCATGTCTTCCCCTACATCGCTGTGTTTTCTCACACCTCTGATGCATTCCCCTGTAACGCCAAGTTTTCGCGCACCTCTCATAATCTCCCCTATATCACGGTGTTTTCGCGCACCTCTCATAGCTTCCCTTATATCGCCGTGTTTTCATACACATCTCATACCGTCCCCTATATCACTGTGTTTTCGCGCACCTCCCATAACATCCCCTATATCGCTGTGCCTTCGTGCACCTCTCATACATTCTCCTATATCGCCGTGTTTTCATGCACATCTCATAACGTCCCCTATATTGCTGGGTTTTCACGCACCTCTCATAACTTCCCCTATATCGTCCTGTTTTTGCGCACCTCTCAGAACTTCCCCTATATCGCTGTGTTTTCACACACCTCTCATGGTTTCCCGACTATTGCCGTGTATTCATGCGCATCTCATACCGTCCCCTATATCGCTGTGTCTTGCGCACCTCTCATACCTTCCCCTATATCGCTGTCCTTTCGCACACATCCCAGAGATTCACCTTTATCGCTGTGTTATTGCTCACCTCTCATAGCTTCACCTGTATTGCTGGGTTTTAGCTCACCTCTCATAGCTTCCACTATATTGCCTTGTTTTCGCGCACCTCTCATGTCTTCCCCTATATCACTGTGTTTTCGCGCACCTTCGATATCATCCCCTATATTGCTGTGCCTTCGCATACCTCTCATAACTTCATCTATATCACCCTGTTTTCGAGCACCTTCCATACCTTCTCCTGTATCGCTGTGCCTTGCGCACCTCTCGTACCTTCCCCTATATCGCAGTCTTGTCGCGCACATCCTACAGATTCACCTTTATCGCTGTGTTATTGCTCACCTCTCATAGCTTCCCCTACATCGCCGTGATTTTATGCACATCTCATAACGTCCCCTATATCGCTGTGTATTCGTGCACCTCCCATACCTTCCCCTATATCGCTGTGTTTTCGCACACCTCTCATAACTTCTCCTATCTAGCTGTGTTTTTGTGCACCTCTCATACCTTCCCTAATACCGTTGCGTTTTCTTGCACATCTCATCACGTCCCCTATATCGCTGTGTATTCGCGCACCTCCCATAGCATCCCCCATATCGCTTTGCCTTCATGCACCTCTCATACCTTCCCCTATATCGCCCTGTTTTTGCGCACCTCCCATTCCTTCACCTATATCGCTGTTTTCGTGCACCTCTCATACCTTCCCCTATATCGCTGTGTTTTCACACACCTCTCATAACTTCTCCTACATCGCTGTGTTTTTGTGCACCTCTCATACCTTCCCTAATATCGCTGCGTTTTCATGCACATCTCATCACGTCCCCTATATCGCTGTGTATTCACGCACCTCCCATAGCATCCCCTATATGGCTGTGCCTTGCGCACCACTCATACCTTTCCCTATATCGATGTCTTTTCACGGGCATCCCATAGTTTCACCTTTATCGCTGTGTTATTGCTCACCTCTCATAGCTCCCCCTATATCACCGTGATTTCGCGTACCTTTCTTGTCTTCCACTATATCACTGTGTTTTCGCGCACCTTCCATAGCATCCCCTATATTGCTATGCCTTCGCATATCTCTCATAACTTCATCTATATCATCCAGTTTTCGATCACCTTCCATACCTTCCCCTATATCGCTGTGTTTTCGTGCACCTCTCATACATCCCCCTATATCGCTGTGCCTTGCGCACCTCTCATACCTTCCCCTATATCGCTGTCCTTTCGCGCACATCCCATAGATTCACCTTTATCGCTGTGCTATTGCTCACCTCTCATAGCTTCCCCGGTATCGCCATGTTTTTGCGCACCTCTCATAACGTCCCCTATATCGCTGTGTATTCGCGCACCTCCCATAGCATCCCCTATATCGCTGTGCCTTCGCGCACCTCTCATACCTTCCCCTATATCGCCCTGTTTTCACGCACCTCCTATTCCTTCACCTATATCGCCCTGTTTTCGCACACCTCCCATTCCTTCACCTATATCGCTGTTTTCGTGCATCTCTCATACCTTTCCCTATATCGCTGTGTTTTCACACACCTCTCATAACTTCTCCTATATCGCTGTGTTTTTGTGCACCTCTCATACCCTCCCTAATATCGCTGCGTTTTCATGCACATCTTATCACGTCCCCTATATCGCTGTATATTCATGCACATCCCATAGCATCCCCTAAATCGCTGTGCCTTCGTGCACCTCTCATACCTTCCCCTATATCGCCCTGTTTTCGCGCTCCTCCTATACCTTCCCTTATATCGCCGCGTGTTCATGCACCTCTCATACCTTCCCCTATATTGCCTTGTTTTCGCGCACCTCCTATACCTTCCCTTATATCGCTGCGTTTTCGTGTACCTCTCATAGCTCCCCCTATATCGTTGTGTTTTCACGCACCTCTCATAACTTCTCCTATATTTCTGTATTTTTGCGCACCTCTCATAACTTCCCCAATATCGCCATGATTTTACGCACATCTCATAACGTCCCCTATATCGCTGTGTATTCGTGCACCTCCCATACCTTCCCCTATATTGCTGTGTTTTCGCACACCTCTCATAACTTCTCCTATATAGCTGTGTTTTTGTGCACCTCTCATACCTTCCCTAACACCGTTGCGCTTTCATGCACATCTCATCACGTCCCCTATATCGCTGTGTATTCACGCACATCCCATAGTATCCCGTATATCGCTGTGCCTTGCGCACCTCTCATAGCTTCCCCTATATCGCTGTCTTTTCGCGCACATCCCATAGATTCACCTTTATCGCTGTGTAATTGCTCACCTGTCATAGCTTTCCCTGTATCGCCGTGTTTTTACTCACCTCTCATAGCTTCCCCTATATCGCTGTGTTTTCACGCACCTCTCATAACTTCCCGAATATCACTGTATTTTTGCGCAGCTCGTATAACTTCCTCTATATGGCCGTGTTTTCATGCACATCTCATAACGTCCCCTATATCGCTGTGTATTTGCGCACCTCCCATACCATCCCCTATATCACTGTGCCTTCGAGCACCTCTCATGCATTACCGTATATGCTGTGTTTTTACACACCGCTCATACCTTCCCCAATATCACCTTGTTTTCATGCACATCTCATAATGTCCCCAATGTCGCTGGGTTTTCACGCACCTCTCATAACTTCCCCTATATCGCCCTGTTTTCGCGCTCCTCTCATACCTTCACCTATATCACTATGTTTTCACGCAGCTCTCATACCTTCCCCTATATCGATGTATTTTTTCGCACATCTCATACCTTCCCCTATATCGCTGTGCTTTCGCGCACCTCCCATAGCTTCGCCTACATCGCTGTTTTCGCGCACATCCCTTAGCTTCACCTTATATCGCTGCGTTTTCATGCACCTCTCATACCTTCCCCTATATTGCCCTGTTTTCACGCACCTCCTATACCTTCCCTTATATCACTGCGTTTTCGTGCACTTCTCATAGCTTCCCCTATATGGCTGTGTTTTCATGCACATCTCATAACGTCCCCTATATCGCTGTGTATTCGTGCACCTCCCATTCATTCCCGTATACATCTCTGTGTTTTCGTGCACCTTTCATACCTTCCCCTATATCGCTGCGTTTTCATGCACATATCATCACGTCCCCTGTATAGCTGTGCATTCACGCACCTCCCATAGCATCCCCTATATCGCTGTGCCTTGCGCACCTCTGATAGCTTCCCCTATATCACTGTCTTTTCGCTCACATCCCATAGATTCACCTTTATCGCTTTGTTATCGCTCACCTCTCATAGCTTCCCCTGTATTGCTGGGTTTTAGCTCACCTCTCATAGCTTCCACTATATTGCCTTGTTTTCGCGCACCTCTCATGTCTTCCCCTATATCACTGTGTTTTCGCGCACCTTCGATAGCATCCCCTATATTGCTGTGCCTTCGCATACCTCTCATAACTTCATCTATATCACCCTGTTTTCGAGCACCTTCCATACCTTCTCCTGTATCGCTGTGCCTTGCGCACCTCTCGTACCTTCCCCTATATCGCAGTCTTGTCGCGCACATCCTATAGATTCACCTTTATCGCTGTGTTATTGCTCACCTCTCATAGCTTCCCCTACATCGCCGTGATTTTATTCACATCTCATAACGTCCCCTATATCGCTGTGTATTCGTGCACCTCCCATTCATTCCCGTATACATCTCTGTGTTTTCGTGCACCTTTCATACCTTCCCCTATATCGCTGCGTTTTCATGCACATATCATCACGTCCCCTGTATAGCTGTGCATTCACGCACCTCCCATAGCATCCCCTATATCGCTGTGCCTTGCGCACCTCTGATAGCTTCCCCTATATCACTGTCTTTTCGCTCACATCCCATAGATTCACCTTTATCGCTTTGTTATCGCTCACCTCTCATAGCTTCCCCTGTATCGCCGTGTTTTCGCACACCTCTCATAATTTCCCCTATATCGTCGTGTTCTCGCACACCTCTCATACCTTACCCTATATCGCCCTGTTTTCGTGCACATCGCATAGCTTCCACTATATTGCCCTGTTTTCCCGCACCTCTCTTGTATTCCACTACATCACTGTGGTTTCTGGCACCTCTGATGCATTCCCCTGTAACGCCAAGTTTTCGCGCACCTCTCATACTTTCCCCTATCTCGCTGTGTTCTCGCACATCTCTCATAACTTCCCCTATATCACTGTGTTTTCGCGCACATCCCATAGCGTCCTCTATATCGCTGTGCTTTCATGCACCTCTCATACCTTCCCCTACATTGCCCTGATTTTGCGCACCTCTCATGTCTTCCCCTACATCGCTGTGTTTTCTCACACCTCTGATGCATTCCCCTGTAACGCCAAGTTTTCGCGCACCTCTCATAATCTCCCCTATATCACGGTGTTTTCGCGCACCTCTCATAGCTTCCCTTATATCGCCGTGTTTTCATACACATCTCATACCGTCCCCTATATCACTGTGTTTTCGCGCACCTCCCATAACATCCCCTATATCGCTGTGCCTTCGTGCACCTCTCATACATTCTCCTATATCGCCGTGTTTTCATGCACATCTCATAACGTCCCCTATATTGCTGGGTTTTCACGCACCTCTCATAACTTCCCCTATATCGTCCTGTTTTTGCGCACCTCTCAGAACTTCCCCTATATCGCTGTGTTTTCACACACCTCTCATGGTTTCCCGACTATTGCCGTGTATTCATGCGCATCTCATACCGTCCCCTATATCGCTGTGTCTTGCGCACCTCTCATACCTTCCCCTATATCGCTGTCCTTTCGCACACATCCCAGAGATTCACCTTTATCGCTGTGTTATTGCTCACCTCTCATAGCTTCACCTGTATTGCTGGGTTTTAGCTCACCTCTCATAGCTTCCACTATATTGCCTTGTTTTCGCGCACCTCTCATGTCTTCCCCTATATCACTGTGTTTTCGCGCACCTTCGATATCATCCCCTATATTGCTGTGCCTTCGCATACCTCTCATAACTTCATCTATATCACCCTGTTTTCGAGCACCTTCCATACCTTCTCCTGTATCGCTGTGCCTTGCGCACCTCTCGTACCTTCCCCTATATCGCAGTCTTGTCGCGCACATCCTACAGATTCACCTTTATCGCTGTGTTATTGCTCACCTCTCATAGCTTCCCCTACATCGCCGTGATTTTATGCACATCTCATAACGTCCCCTATATCGCTGTGTATTCGTGCACCTCCCATACCTTCCCCTATATCGCTGTGTTTTCGCACACCTCTCATAACTTCTCCTATCTAGCTGTGTTTTTGTGCACCTCTCATACCTTCCCTAATACCGTTGCGTTTTCTTGCACATCTCATCACGTCCCCTATATCGCTGTGTATTCGCGCACCTCCCATAGCATCCCCCATATCGCTTTGCCTTCATGCACCTCTCATACCTTCCCCTATATCGCCCTGTTTTTGCGCACCTCCCATTCCTTCACCTATATCGCTGTTTTCGTGCACCTCTCATACCTTCCCCTATATCGCTGTGTTTTCACACACCTCTCATAACTTCTCCTACATCGCTGTGTTTTTGTGCACCTCTCATACCTTCCCTAATATCGCTGCGTTTTCATGCACATCTCATCACGTCCCCTATATCGCTGTGTATTCACGCACCTCCCATAGCATCCCCTATATGGCTGTGCCTTGCGCACCACTCATACCTTTCCCTATATCGATGTCTTTTCGCGGGCATCCCATAGTTTCACCTTTATCGCTGTGTTATTGCTCACCTCTCATAGCTCCCCCTATATCACCGTGATTTCGCGTACCTTTCTTGTCTTCCACTATATCACTGTGTTTTCGCGCACCTTCCATAGCATCCCCTATATTGCTATGCCTTCGCATATCTCTCATAACTTCATCTATATCATCCAGTTTTCGATCACCTTCCATACCTTCCCCTATATCGCTGTGTTTTCGTGCACCTCTCATACATCCCCCTATATCGCTGTGCCTTGCGCACCTCTCATACCTTCCCCTATATCGCTGTCCTTTCGCGCACATCCCATAGATTCACCTTTATCGCTGTGCTATTGCTCACCTCTCATAGCTTCCCCGGTATCGCCATGTTTTTGCGCACCTCTCATAACGTCCCCTATATCGCTGTGTATTCGCGCACCTCCCATAGCATCCCCTATATCGCTGTGCCTTCGCGCACCTCTCATACCTTCCCCTATATCGCCCTGTTTTCACGCACCTCCTATTCCTTCACCTATATCGCCCTGTTTTCGCACACCTCCCATTCCTTCACCTATATCGCTGTTTTCGTGCATCTCTCATACCTTTCCCTATATCGCTGTGTTTTCACACACCTCTCATAACTTCTCCTATATCGCTGTGTTTTTGTGCACCTCTCATACCCTCCCTAATATCGCTGCGTTTTCATGCACATCTTATCACGTCCCCTATATCGCTGTATATTCATGCACCTCCCATAGCATCGCCTAAATCGCTGTGCCTTCGTGCACCTCTCATACCTTCCCCTATATCGCCCTGTTTTCGTGCTCCTCCTATACCTTCCCTTATATCGCCGCGTGTTCATGCACCTCTCATACCTTCCCCTATATTGCCTTGTTTTCGCGCATCTCCTATACCTTCCCTTATATCGCTGCGTTTTCGTGTACCTCTCATAGCTCCCCCTATATCGTTGTGTTTTCACGCACCTCTCATAACTTCTCCTATATTTCTGTATTTTTGCGCACCTCTCATAACTTCCCCAATATCGCCGTGATTTTACGCACATCTCATAACGTCCCCTAATCGCTGTGTATTCGTGCACCTCCCATACCTTCCCCTATATTGCTGTGTTTTCGCACACCTCTCATAACTTCTCCTATATAGCTGTGTTTTTGTGCACCTCTCATACCTTCCCTAATACCGTTGCGTTTTCAAGCACATCTCATCACGTCCCCTATATCGCTGTGTATTCACGCACATCCCATAGTATCCCGTATATCGCTGTGCCTTGCGCACCTCTCATAGCTTCCCCTATATCGCTGTCTTTTCGCGCACATCCCATAGATTCACCTTTAACGCTGTGTAATTGCTCACCTGTCATAGCTTTCCCTGTATCGCCGTGTTTTTACTCACCTCTCATAGCTTCCCCTATATCGCTGTGTTTTCGCGCACCTCTCATGTCTTCACCAAGATCGCTATGTTTTCGCTCCTCTCAATACTTCCCCTATAGCGCTGTTTTCTCGCACATCTGATACATTCTCCCGCATCGACGTTTTTTCGCACACCTCTCATAATTTAACCTATATTGCCGAATTCTCGCACACCTCTCATACCTTCCCCTATATCTTTGTGTTTTTGCGCACGTCCCATTGTGTCCCCTATATCGCTGTGTTTTTTGTGCACCTCTTATACCTTCCCCTATATCGTCCTGTTTTCATGCACATCCCATATCTTCTACTATATTCCCCTGTTTTCGCGCACCTCTCATGTATTCCACTACATCGCTGTGTTTTCTGGCACCTCTGATGCATTCCCCTGTAACGCCAAGTTTTCGCGCACCTCTCATACATTCCCCTATATCGCCGTGTTTACGCGAACCTCTCATACCTCCCCCTATATCGCCATGTTTTTATGCACATCTCATACCGTCTCCTATATTACTGTGTTTTCGCGCACCTCCCATAGCATCCCCTATATCGCTGTGCCTTCGTGCACCTCTGATACCTTCCCCTATATCGCCCTGTTTTCGTGCACCTCTCATACCTTCCCCTATTTCGCTGTGTTTTCATGCACATCTCATAACCACCCCTATTTCGCTGTGTTTTCGAGCACCTCCCATAACATTCCCTATATCGCTGTGCTTTCGCGCACCTCTCACAGCTTCCCCTATATCGCTGTGTTCTCGCACATCTCTCACACCTTCCCCTATATCGCTGTGTATTCACGCACCTCCCATAGCATCCCCTATATCGCTGCGCATTCGCACACCTCTCATACCTTCCCCTACATCGCCCTGTTTAGCGCACATCCCATAATTTCCACTATATTGCCATGTTTTTGCGCACCTCTCATGTCTTCCCCTACATCGCTGTGTTTTCTCGCACCTCTGATGCATTCCCCTGGAACGCCAAGTTTTCGCACACGTCTCATACTTTCCCCTATATCGCCGTGTTCTCGCGCACATCGCATAGATTCACCTTTATCGCTGTGTTATTGCTCACCTCTCATAGCTTCCCCTGTATCGCCGTGTTTTTCCTCACCTCTCATAGATTCCCATATATCGCCGTGTTTTCGCGCACCTCTCCTGTCTTCCCCATATCACTGTGTTTTCGCGCACATTCCGTAGCATCCCCTATATTGCCGTGCCTTCGCATATCTCTCATAACTTTATCTATATCGCCCTGTTTTCGCGCACCTCCCATTCCTTCACCTATATCGCCGTGTTTTCGCGCACGTCCCATTCCTTCACATATATCGCCCTGTTTTCGCGCACCTCCCATTCCTTCACCTATATCGCTGTTTTCGTGCACCTCTCATGCCTTCCCCTCTATCGCTGTGTTTTCACGCACCTCTCTTAACTTCTCCTATATCGCTGTGATTTGCAACACCTCTCATACCTTCCCCTATATCGCTGTGTTTTCAGGCACCTCTCATGGCTTCCCCAATATCGCCGTGTATTCATGCACATCTCATACCGTCCCCTAAATCGTTGTGTTTTCGCGCACCTCCCATAGCTTCGCCTACATCGCTGTTTTCGCGCACATCCCATATCTTCACCTTGATCGCTGTGTTATTGCTCACCTCTCATAGCTTACCCTATATCGCCGTGTTTTCGCGCACCTCGCATGTCTTAACTTATATCGCAATGTTTTCGCTCCTATCATTACTTCCCCTATATCGCTGTGCTTTCTCGCACCTCTGATACATTCTCCTGTATTGCCATGTTTTCGCGCACCTCTTACAATTTCCCCTATATCGCCGTGTTCTCACACACCTCTCATACATTCCTCTATATCACTGTTTTTTTGCGCATGTCCCATGGCGTCCCCTATATGGCTGTGTTTTTTCGCACCCCTGATACATTCCCCTGTATCGCCGTGGTTTCGCACACATCCCATAGTTTCCACTATATTGCCCTGTTTTTGCGCACCTCTCATGCCTTCCCCTATATCGCTGTGTTTTCGCGCACCTCTCATACCTTCCCCTATATCGCTGTGTTATCGCGCACCTCTCATACCTTCCCCTATATCGCTGTGTTTTCGTGCTCCTCTCATACCTTCACTAATATTGTTGCATTTTCATGCACATCTCATCACGTCCGCTATATCGCTGTGTATTCACGCACCTCCCAGAGCGTCCCCTGTATCGCCGTGTTTTTTGCTCACCTCTCATAGCTTCCCCTATATCGCCCTGTTTTCGCGCACCTCCCATACTTTCCCGATATCGCTGTGCTTTCGTTCTCCTCTCATACCTTCCCCTATATCGCCGCGTATTCATGCACATCTCATACCGTCCCCTATATCGCTGTATTTTCGCGCACCTCTCATACCTTCCCCTCTATCGCTGTGTTTTCACGCACCTCTCTTAACTTCTCCTATATCGCTGTGATTTGCAACACCTCTCATACCTTCCCCTATATCGCTGTGTTTTCAGGCACCTCTCATGGCTTCCCCAATATCGCCGTGTATTCATGCACATCTCATACCGTCCCCTAAATCGTTGTGTTTTCGCGCACCTCCCATAGCTTCGCCTACATCGCTGTTTTCGCGCACATCCCATATCTTCACCTTGATCGCTGTGTTATTGCTCACCTCTCATAGCTTACCCTATATCGCCGTGTTTTCGCGCACCTCGCATGTCTTAACTTATATCGCAATGTTTTCGCTCCTATCATTACTTCCCCTATATCGCTGTGCTTTCTCGCACCTCTGATACTTTCTCCTGTATTGCCATGTTTTCGCGCACCTCTTACAATTTCCCCTATATCGCCGTGTTCTCACACACCTCTCATACATTCCTCTATATCACTGTTTTTTTGCGCATGTCCCATGGCGTCCCCTATATGGCTGTGTTTTTTCGCACCCCTGATACATTCCCCTGTATCGCCGTGGTTTCGCACACATCCCATAGTTTCCACTATATTGCCCTGTTTTTGCGCACCTCTCATGTCTTCCCCTATATCACGGTGTTTTCGCGCACCTCTCATAGCATCCCCTGTATTGCTGTGCCTTCACGCACCTCTCATAACTTCCCCTATATCGCCCTGTTTTCGCTCACCTCCCATACCTTCCCCAATATCGCTATGTTTTCGTGCACCTCTCCTACCTTCCCTTATATCGCTGTGTTTTCACGCACCTCTCATAACTTCCCCTATATGACGCTGTTTTCGCTCACCTCCCATACCTTCCCCAATATAGCTATGTTTTCGTGCACCTCTCCTACCTTCCCTTATATCGCTGTGTTTTCACGCACCTCTCATAATTTCTCCTATATCGCTGTATTTTTGCGCAGCTCCAATACCTTCCCCTATATTGCCGTGTTTTCATGCACATCTCATAATGTCCCCTATATCTCTGTGTATTCGCGCACCTGCCAGAGCATCCCCTATATCGCTGTGACTTCGCGCACCTCTCATACCTTCCCCTATACTGCCCTGTCTTAGCACACTCCCATAGCGTCGCCTATATCGCTGTATTTTCGCACACCTCTCATGGCTTCCCCAACATCGCTGTGTTTTCATGCACGTCTCATAACGTCCCCGATATCGCTGGGTTTTCACGCACCTCTCATAACTTCCACTGTATCGCCCTGCTTTCGAGTACCTCCCATACCCTCCCCTATATCGCTGTGTTTTCGTGTACCTCTCATACCTCCCCCTATATCGCTGTGTTTTCACACACCTCTCATAACTTCCCCTATATCGCCCTGCTTTCGAACACCTCCCATACCTTCCCCTATATCGCTGTGTTTTCGTGTACCTCTCATACCTCCCACTATATCGCTGTGTTTTCACACACCTCTCATAACTTCTCCTATATTGCTGTATTTTTGCGCACCTCTCATAATTTCCCCTATATCGCCGTGTTTTTATGCACATCTCATAACGTCCCCTATATCGCTGTGTATTCAAGCACCTCCCATTCCTTCCCGTGTATATCTCTGTGTTTTCATGCACCTTTCATACCTTCCCCTATATCGCTGTGCTTTCGCACACCTCTCATATCTTCTCCTATATCACTGTGTTTTTGTACACCTCTCATACCTTCCCTAATATCGCTGCGTTTTCATGCACATCTCATCACGTCCCCTATATCGCTGTGTTTTCACGCACCTCTCATAACTTCTCCTACATCTCTGTGTTTTCATGCACCTCTCATAGCTTCCCCTATATCGCTGTTTTTTCGCGCACATCCCATAGATTCAGCTTTATCCCCGTGTTTTTGCTCACCTCTCATAGCTTCTCCTATATCGCCGTGTTTTCGCGCACCTCTCATGTCATCACCTAGATCGCTATGTTTTCGCTCCTCTCAATACTTCCCCTATATCGCTGTATTTTCTAGAACATATCATACATTCTCCCGTATCGCCGTGTTTTCGCACACCTCTCATAATTTCCCCTATATCGCCGTGTTCTCGCACAGCTATCATACCTTCCCCTATATCACTGTGTTTTCGCGTACGTCCCATTCCGTCCCCTTTATCGCTGTGTTTTCGCGCACCTCTCATACCTTCCCCTACATCACCCTGTTTTCGTGCACATCCCATAGCTTACACTATATTGCCCTGTTTTCATGCACCTCTCATGTATTCCACTACATCGCTGTGTTTTCACGCACCTCTCATACCTCCCCGTATATCGCCGTGTTTTTATGCACATCTCATACCGTCCACTATATTACTGTGTTTTCCCGCACCTCCCATAGCATCCCCTATATCAGTGTGCCTTCGCGCACCTCTCATACTTTGCCCTATATCGCTGTGTTTTTGTGCACCCCTCATACCTTCCCCAATATCGCCCCGTTTTCGCACACCTCTCATGGATTCTCGACTATCGCCGTGTATTCATGCACATCTCATACCGTCCCCTATATCGATGTCTTTTCGCACACATCCCATAGATTCACCTTTATCTCTGTGATATTGCTCACCTCTCATAGCTTCGCCTGTATCGCCGAGTTTTAGTACACCTCTCATAGCTTCCACTACATTGCCCTGTTTTTGCGCACCTCTCATGTCTTCCCCTTTATCACTGTGTTTTCACGCAGCTCTCATACCTTCCCCTATATCGCTGTGTTTTCGCAGACCTCTTATGGCTTCCCGACTATCGCCGTGTATTCATGCACATCTCATACCTTCCCCTATATCGCTGTGCTTTCGCGCACCTCCCATAGCTTCGCCTACATCGCTGTTTTCGCGCACCTCTCATACCTTCCCCTATATTGATGTATTTTTGTGCACATCTCATACCTTCCCCTATATTGATGTGTTTTCATGCACATCTCATAATGTCCCCTATATCGCTGTGTATTTGCACCCTCCCATACCATCCCCTATATCACTGTGCCTTCGCGCACCTCTCATGCATTCCCGTATGTCGCCCTGTTTTCGCGCACCTCCCATACCTTCCCCGATATCACTCTGTTTTCGTGCTCCTCTCATACCTTCCCCTATATTGCTGTGTTTTCACGCACCTCTCTTAACTTCTCCTATATCGCTGTGTTTTTGCACACCTCTCATACCTTCCCCTATATCGCTGTGCTTTCGCGCACCTCCCATAGCTTCGCCTACATCGCTGTTTTCGCGCACCTCTCATACCTTCCCCTATATTGATGTATTTTTGTGCACATCTCATACCTTCCCCTATATTGATGTGTTTTCATGCACATCTCATAATGTCCCCTATATCGCTGTGTATTTGCACCCTCCCATACCATCCCCTATATCACTGTGCCTTCGCGCACCTCTCATGCATTCCCGTATGTCGCCCTGTTTTCGCGCACCTCCCATACCTTCCCCGATATCACTCTGTTTTCGTGCTCCTCTCATACCTTCCCCTATATTGCTGTGTTTTCACGCACCTCTCTTAACTTCTCCTATATCGCTGTGTTTTTGCACACCTCTCATACCTTCCCGTGTATCGCTGTGTTTTCTGGCACCTCTGATGGCTTCCCCAACATCGCCGTGTATTCATGCACATCTCATACCGTCCCCTATATCGCTGTGTTTTCGCGCACCTCCCATAGCTTCGCCTACATCGCTGTTTTCGCGCACATCCCATAGCTTCACCTTGATCGCTGTGTTATTGCTCACCTCTCATAGCTTACCCTATATCGCCGTGTTTTCGCGCATCTCGCATGTCTTCACGTATATCGCTATGTTTTCGCTCCTATCATTACTTCCCCTATATCGCTGTGTTTTCTCGCACCTCTGATACATTCTCCTGTATTGCCATGTTTTCGCGCACCTCTTACAATTTCCCCTATATCGCCGTGTTCTCGCACACCTCTCATACCTTCCCCTGTATCACTGTTTTTTTGCGCATGTCACATAGCGTCCCCTATATCGCTGTGTTTTCTCGCACCTTTGATACATTCCCCTGTATTGCCGTGGTTTCGCGCACATCCCATAGGTTCCACTATATTGCCCTGTTTTTGCGCACCTCTCATGTCTTCCCCTATATCACGGTGTTTTCGCGCACCTCTCATAGCATCCCCTATATCGCTGTCCTTCGCACACATCTCATAACTTCCCCTATATCGCCCTGTTTTCACGCACCTCCCATACCTTCCCCAATATCACTGTGTTTTCGTGCACCTCTCATACCTTCCCTTATATCGCTGTGTTTTCACGCACCTCTCATAACTTCTCCTAATTCGCTGTATTTTTGTGCACATCTCATACCTTCCCCTATATTGATGTGTTTTCATGCACATCTCATAACGTCCCTTATATCACTGTGTATTTGCACCCTCCGATACCTTCCCCTATATCACTGTGCCTTCGCGCACCTCTCATGCATTCCCGTATGTCGCCCTGTTTTCGCGCACCTCCCATACCTTCCCCGATATCACTCTGTTTTCGTGCTCCTCTCATACCTTCCCCTATATCGCTGTGTTTTCACGCACCTCTCATAACTTCTCCTATATCGCTGTATTTTTGCGCAGCTCCAATGCCTTCCCCTATATTGCCGTGTTTTCATGCACATCTCATAATGTCCCCTATATCTCTGTGCATTCGCGCACCTGCCATAGCATCCCCTATATCGCTGTGACTTCGTGCACCTCTCATACCTTCCCCTATGTCGCCCTGTCTTCGCTCACTCCCATAGCGTCGCCTATATCGCTGTATTTTCGCACACCTCTCATGGCATCCCCAATATCGCCGTGTTTTCATGCACATCTCATAATGTCCCCTATATCTCTGTGTACTCATGCAACTCCCATAGCATCCCCTATATCGCTGTGCCTTCGTGCACCACTCATACCTTCTCCTATATCGCTGTGTTTTCATGCACGTCTCATAACGTCCCCTATATCGCTGGGTTTTCACGCACCTCTCATAACTTCCACTATATCGCCCTGATTTCGAGCACCTCCCATACCTTCCCCTATATCGCTGTGTTTTCGTGTACCTCTCATACCTCCCCCTATATCGCTGTGTTTTCACACACCTCTCATAACTTCCCCTATATCGCCCTGCTTTCGAGCACCTCCCATGCCTTCTCCTATATCACTGTGTTTTCGTGTACCTCTCATACCTCCCCCTATATCGCTGTGTTTTCACACACCTCTCATAACTTCTCCTATATTGCTGTGTTTTTGCGCACCTTCCATAGCATCCCCTATATTGCTGTGCCTTCGCATACCTCTCATAACGTCATCTATATCACCCTGTTTTCGAGTACCTTCCATACCTTCCCCTATATCGCTGTGCCTTGCGCACCTTTCATACCTTCCCCTATATCACTGTCTTTTCGCGCACATCCCATAGATTCACCTTTATCACTGTGTTATTGCTCACCTCTCTAGCTTCCCCTACATCGCCGTGTTGTTGCGCACCTCTCATATCTTCCCCGAAATCGCTGTATTGTTATGCACATCTCATAACGTCCCCTATATCGCTGTGTATTCGCGCACCTCTCATACCTTCCCCTATATCGCCCTGTTTCTCGCGCACCTCCCATGGCTTCTCCTATATCATTGTGTTTTTGTACACCTCTCATACCTTCCCCAATATCGCCGTTTTCGCGCACCCCCCATACCTTCCCCTATATCGCTGTGTTTTTGTGCACCTCTCATACCTTCCCCAATATCGCCCTGTTTTCGCGCATCTCCTATACCTTCCCTTATATTGCTACGTTTTCGTGCACCTCTCATACCGTCCCGTATATTGCTCTGTTTTCGCGCACCTCCTATGCATTCCCTTGTATCGCTGCATTTTCGTGCACCTCTCATACCTTCCCCTATATCGCTGTGTTTTCATGCACATCTCATAACGTCCCCTATTTCACTGTGTATTCATGCACCTCCCATAACATTCTCTATATCGCTCTGCCTTCACACACCTCTCATACCTTCACCTATATCACTGTGTTTTCACACACCTCTCATACCTTCACCTATATCACTGTGTTTTCACGCACCTCTCATAACTTCCCCTATATCGCTGTGTTTTCGCACACCTCTCATGGATTCCCGTCTATCGCCATGTATTCATGCACATCTCCTACCGTCCCGTATATCGCTGTGCTTTCGCGCACCTCTCATACCTTCCCCTATATCGCTGTCTTTTCGTGCACATCCCTTAGATTCACCTTTATCGCTGTGTTATTGTTCACCTCTCATAGCTGCCCCTGTATCGCCGTGTTTTTGCTCACCTCTCATAGCTTCCCCTATCTCGCCGTGTTCTCGCACATCTCTCATACCTTCCCCTGTATCACTGTGTTTTCGCGCACGTCCCATTGCGTCCCCTATATCGCTGTGCTTTCGCGCACCTCTCATACCTTCCCCTGCATCACCCTGTTTTTGCGTGCATCTCATGTCTTCCCCTACATCGCTGTGTTTTCTCGCGCCTCTCATGCATTCGCCTGTCATGCCAAGTTTTCGCGCACCTCTCATTCTTTCCCATATATCGCCGTGTTTTCACGCACCTCTCATAGCTTCCCATATATCGCCGTGTTTCCATACACATCTCATACCGTCCCCTATATCACTGTGTTTTCGCGCACCTCCCATAGCATCTCCTATATCGCCGTGCCTTCGTGCACTTCTCATACCTTCCCCTATATCGCCGTTTTTTCATGCACATCTCATAACGTCCTCTATATTGCGTGGTTTTCACTCACCTCTCATAACTTCCTCTATATCGCTGTGTTTTCGCACACCTCTCATGGATTCTCGACTATCGCCGTGTATTCATGCACATCTCATACCGTCCCCTATATCGCTGTGTTTTCGCACACCTCTCATATCTTCTCCTATATCACTGTGTTTTTGTACACCTCTCATACCTTCCCTAATATCGCTGTGTTTTCATGCACATCTCATCACGTCCCCTATATCGCTGTGTTTTCACTCACCTCTCATAGCTTCCCCTATATCGCTGTCTTTTCACGCACATCCCATAGATTCAGCTTTATCGCCGTGTTTTTGCTCATCTCTCATAGCATACCTTCCACTATATCGCCCTGTTTTCATGCACATCCCATAGCTCTCACTATATTACCCTGTTTTCGTGCACCTCTCATGTCTCCCCTATATCGCTGTATTATTGCTTCTCTCATAACTTCCCCTATATCGCTGTGTTTTCTTGCACCTGTGATGCATTCCCCTGTATCGCCGTGTTTTTGCGCACCTCTCATACTTTCCCCTATATCACCGTGTTTTCACGCATCTCTCATTTCTTCCCCGATATCTCTGTGTTTTCATGCACATCTCATACCGTCCCCTATATCACTGTGCCTTCGCGCACCTCTCACACCTTTCCCTATATCACTGTGTTTTCGCGCACGTCCCATAGCATCCACTACATTGCCCTGTTTTTGCGCACCTCTCATACCTTCCCGTATATCGCCCTGTTTTCGCACACCTCCCATTCCTTCCCCTGTATCGCTGTGTTTTAGTGCACCTCTCATACCTTCCCCTATATTGCCCTGTTTTCACGAAGTTGCCATACCTTCTCCGATATCGCTGTTTTCGTGCACCTCTCATACCTTCCCCTATATCACTGTGTTTTTGCGCACGTCCCATAGCGTCCCCTATATCGCTGTGTTTTCTCGCACCTCTGATGCATTCCCCTGTATCGCCGTGTTTTCGGGCACATCCCATAGCTTCCACTATATTGCCCTGTTTTTGTGCACCTCTCATGTCTTCTCCAATATCACTGTGTTTTCGCGCACCTCCCATAGCATCCCCTATATAGCAGTGCCTTCGCGCATCTCTCTTGCCTTCCCCTATATCGCCCTGTTTTCGCGCACTTCCCATACATTCCCCTATATCGCTGTGTTTTCATGCACCTCCCATAGCATCCCCTATATTGCTGTGCCTTCGCGCACCTATCTTACCTTCCCCTATATAGCCCTGTTTTCGCGCACCTCCCATACATTCCCCTATATCGCTGTGTTTTCACGCACCTCTCATAACTTCTCCTATATCGCTGTATTTTTGTGCACCTCTCATAGCTTCCCCAATATAGCCGTGTTTTCATGCACATCTCTTAAAGTCCCCTATATCGCTGTGTATTCGCGCACCTCCCATAGATTCCCCTATATCGCTGTGTTTTCTCACACCTCTCATAACTTCCCCATATCACCCTGTTTTCGCGCACATTCCATAGCTTCCACTATATTGCCCTGTTTTCGCGCACCTCTCATGTCTTCCCCTACATCGCTGTATTTTCTCGCACTTCTGATGCATTCCCACATAACGCCAAGTTTTCGCGCACCTCTCATACTTTCCCCTATATCACCGTGTTTTCGCGTTCCTCTCATAGCTTCCCATATATCACCGTGTTTTCATACACATCTCATACCGTCACCTATATCACTGTGTTTTCGCGCACCTCCCATAGCATCCCCTATATCGCTGTGTCTTCGTGCACCTCTCATACCTTCCCCTATATCGCTCTGTTTTCGCGCTCCTCCTATAATTTTCCCTATATCGCTGTGTTTTCACGCACCTCTTATGGATTCCCCAATATCAACATGTATTCGTGCTCGTTTCATACCGTCCCCTATATCGCTGTGTTTTCGTGCACCTCTTATAATTTCCCCATATCGCCGTGTTCTCGCAGACCTCTCGTACCTTCCCCTATATCACTGTGTTTTCGTGCAAGTCCCATAGCGTCCCCTATATCGCTGTGTTTTCTCGCACCTCTGATGCATTCCCCTGTATCTCCGTGTTGTCACGCACATCCCATAGCTTCCACTATATTGCCCTGTTTTTGCGCACCTCTCATGTCTTCCCCTATTTCACTGCGTTTTCGTGCACCTCCCATAGCATCTCCTATATTGCTGTGCCTTCGCGCACCTCTCATACCTTCCCATATATCGCCCTGTTTTCGCGCACCTCCCATACATTCCCCCATATCGCTGTGTTTTCGTGCACCTCTCATACCTCCCCCTATATCTCTGTGTTTTCACGCACCTCTCGTAACTTCTCCTATATCGCTGTATTTTTGTGCACCTCTCATGGCTTCCCCAATATCGTCGTGTTTTCGTGCACATCTCTTAACGTCCCCTATATCGCTGGGTTTTCACGCACCTCTCATAACTTCTCCTATATCGCCCTGTTTTCGCACTCCTCTCATACATTCCCCTGTATCACTGTCCTTTCGCGCACATCCCATAGCTTCACCTTTATCGCTGTGTTATTGCTCACCTCTCATAGATTCCCCTATATCGCCGTGTTTTTGCTCACCTCTCATAGCTTCCCCTATATCGCCGTGTTTTCGCGCAGCTCTCATTTCTTCACCTAGATCGCTATGTTTTCGCTCTTCTCATTAATTCCCCTATATCGCTGTGTTTTCTCGCACATCTGATATATTCTCCTGTATCGCCGTGTTTTCGCGCACCTCTCATAATTTTGCCTATATCGCCGTGTTCTCGCACACCTCTCATACCATCCCCTATATCACTCAGTTTTCGCGCACGTCCCATAGCTTCCACTACATTGCCCTGTTTTCGCGCACCTCTCATGTCTTCCCCTACATCGCTGTGTTTTCTCACACCTCTGATGCATTCCCCTATAACGCCAAGTTTTCGCGCACCTCTCCTACTTTCCCCTGTATCGCCGTGTTCTCGCGCAGCTCGCATACCTTCCCCTATATCACTGTGTTTTCACGCACGTCCCATGGAGTCCCCTATATTGCTGTGTTTTCGCGTAGCTCTCATTTCTTCCCCGATATCTCTGTGTTTTCATGCACATCTCATACCATCCCCTATATCACTGTGCCTTCGCGCACCTCTCACACCTTCCCCTATATCGCTGTGTTTTCACTCACCTCTCATAACTTCTCATATATCGCCGTGTTTTCGCGGACATCGCATAATTTCCCCATATAGCCATGTTCTTGCACACCTCTCATACCTTCCACTATATCAGTGTGTTTTCGCGCACGTCCCATAGCATCCCCTGTATCGCTCTGTTTTCGGACACCTCTCATACCTTTCCCTGTATTGCCATGTTTTCACGCATATCCCATAGCTTCCACTATATAGCCCTGTTTTCGAGCACCTCTCATGTCTTCCCCTATATCACTGTGTTTTCGCGCACCTCCCATACCTTCCTCCTTATCGCTGTGTTTTCGTGCACCTCTCATACCTTCCCCTATATCGCTGTGTTTTCACGCACCTCTCATAACTTCTCCTATATCGCTGTATTTTTGCGCACCTCTCATACCTTCCCCTATATCGCCGTGTTTTCAATCACATCTCATAACGTCCCCCATATTGCTGTGTATTCGCGCACCTCCCATAGAATCCCCTATATCGCTGTGCCTTTACGCACATCTCATACCTTCCCCTATATCGTCCTGTTTTCGCGCACCTCCCATACCTTCCCTTTTATTGTTGTGTTTTCGTGCACCTCTCATACCTTCCCCTTTATTGCTGTGTTTTCGCGCATCTCTCATGGTTTCCCCAATATTGACGTGTATTCATGCACATCTCATGCCGTCCCTTATATCGCTGTGCTTTCGCGCACCTCCAATAGCTACGCCCACGTCGCTGTGTTTTCGCGCACCTCTCATACCTTCCCCTATATCACTGTCTTTTTGCGCACATCCCATAGCTTCATCTTTATCGCTGTGTTATTGCTCACCTCTCATAGCTTCCCCTATATCACTGTGTTTTTACGCACCTCTCATGTCTTCACCTATATCGCTGTTTTCGCTCCTGTCATTACTTCCATTATATCGCTGTGTTTTCTCACACCTCTGATACATTCCCCTGTATCGCCGTGTTGTCACGCACCTCTCATAATTTCCCCTACATCGCTGTATTCTCGCACACCTCTTCATACCTTCCCCTATATCACTGTGTTTTCGCGCACATCCCATAGCTTCCACTACATTGCCCTGTTTTAGCGCACCTCTCATGTCTTCCCCTACATCACTGTGTTTTCTCACACCTCTGATGCATTCCCCTATAACGCCAAGTTTTCGCGCACCTCTCCTACTTTCCCCTAAATCACCGTGTTCTCGCGCAGCTCGCATACCTTCCACTATATCGCCCTGTTTTCATGCACATCCCATAGCTCTCACTATATTACCCTGTTTTCGTGCACCTCTCATGTCTCCCCTATATCGCTGTATTATTGCTTCTCTCATAACTTCCCCTATATCGCTGTGTTTTCTTGCACCTGTGATGCATTCCCCTGTATCGCCGTGTTTTTGCGCACCTCTCATACTTTCCCCTATATCACCGTGTTTTCACGCATCTCTCATTTCTTCCCCGATATCTCTGTGTTTTCATGCACATCTCATACCGTCCCCTATATCACTGTGCCTTCGCGCACCTCTCACACCTTCCCCTATATCACTGTGTTTTCGCGCACGTCCCATAGCATCCACTACATTGCCCTGTTTTTGCGCACCTCTCATACCTTCCCGTATATCGCCCTGTTTTCGCACACCTCCCATTCCTTCCCCTGTATCGCTGTGTTTTAGTGCACCTCTCATACCTTCCCCTATATTGCCCTGTTTTCACGAAGTTGCCATACCTTCCCCGATATCGCTGTTTTCGTGCACCTCTCATACCTTCCCCTATATCACTGTGTTTTTGCGCACGTCCCATAGCGTCCCCTATATCGCTGTGTTTTCTCGCACCTCTGATGCATTCCCCTGTATCGCCGTGTTTTCGGGCACATCCCATAGCTTCCACTATATTGCCCTGTTTTTGTGCACCTCTCATGTCTTCTCCAATATCACTGTGTTTTCGCGCACCTCCCATAGCATCCCCTATATAGCAGTGCCTTCGCGCATCTCTCTTGCCTTCCCCTATATCGCCCTGTTTTCGCGCACTTCCCATACATTCCCCTATATCGCTGTGTTTTCATGCACCTCCCATAGCATCCCCTATATTGCTGTGCCTTCGCGCACCTATCTTACCTTCCCCTATATAGCCCTGTTTTCGCGCACCTCCCATACATTCCCCTATATCGCTGTGTTTTCACGCACCTCTCATAACTTCTCCTATATCGCTGTATTTTTGTGCACCTCTCATAGCTTCCCCAATATAGCCGTGTTTTCATGCACATCTCTTAAAGTCCCCTATATCGCTGTGTATTCGCGCACCTCCCATAGATTCCCCTATATCGCTGTGTTTTCTCACACCTCTCATAACTTCCCCATATCACCCTGTTTTCGCGCACATTCCATAGCTTCCACTATATTGCCCTGTTTTCGCGCACCTCTCATGTCTTCCCCTACATCGCTGTATTTTCTCGCACTTCTGATGCATTCCCACATAACGCCAAGTTTTCGCGCACCTCTCATACTTTCCCCTATATCACCGTGTTTTCGCGTTCCTCTCATAGCTTCCCATATATCACCGTGTTTTCATACACATCTCATACCGTCACCTATATCACTGTGTTTTCGCGCACCTCCCATAGCATCCCCTATATCGCTGTGTCTTCGTGCACCTCTCATACCTTCCCCTATATCGCTCTGTTTTCGCGCTCCTCCTATAATTTTCCCTATATCGCTGTGTTTTCACGCACCTCTTATGGATTCCCCAATATCAACATGTATTCGTGCTCGTTTCATACCGTCCCCTATATCGCTGTGTTTTCGTGCACCTCTTATAATTTCCCCATATCGCCGTGTTCTCGCAGACCTCTCGTACCTTCCCCTATATCACTGTGTTTTCGTGCAAGTCCCATAGCGTCCCCTATATCGCTGTGTTTTCTCGCACCTCTGATGCATTCCCCTGTATCTCCGTGTTGTCACGCACATCCCATAGCTTCCACTATATTGCCCTGTTTTTGCGCACCTCTCATGTCTTCCCCTATTTCACTGCGTTTTCGTGCACCTCCCATAGCATCTCCTATATTGCTGTGCCTTCGCGCACCTCTCATACCTTCCCATATATCGCCCTGTTTTCGCGCACCTCCCATACATTCCCCCATATCGCTGTGTTTTCGTGCACCTCTCATACCTCCCCCTATATCTCTGTGTTTTCACGCACCTCTCGTAACTTCTCCTATATCGCTGTATTTTTGTGCACCTCTCATGGCTTCCCCAATATCGTCGTGTTTTCGTGCACATCTCTTAACGTCCCCTATATCGCTGGGTTTTCACGCACCTCTCATAACTTCTCCTATATCGCCCTGTTTTCGCACTCCTCTCATACATTCCCCTGTATCACTGTCCTTTCGCGCACATCCCATAGCTTCACCTTTATCGCTGTGTTATTGCTCACCTCTCATAGATTCCCCTATATCGCCGTGTTTTTGCTCACCTCTCATAGCTTCCCCTATATCGCCGTGTTTTCGCGCAGCTCTCATTTCTTCACCTAGATCGCTATGTTTTCGCTCTTCTCATTAATTCCCCTATATCGCTGTGTTTTCTCGCACATCTGATATATTCTCCTGTATCGCCGTGTTTTCGCGCACCTCTCATAATTTTGCCTATATCGCCGTGTTCTCGCACACCTCTCATACCATCCCCTATATCACTCAGTTTTCGCGCACGTCCCATAGCTTCCACTACATTGCCCTGTTTTCGCGCACCTCTCATGTCTTCCCCTACATCGCTGTGTTTTCTCACACCTCTGATGCATTCCCCTATAACGCCAAGTTTTCGCGCACCTCTCCTACTTTCCCCTGTATCGCCGTGTTCTCGCGCAGCTCGCATACCTTCCCCTATATCACTGTGTTTTCACGCACGTCCCATGGAGTCCCCTATATTGCTGTGTTTTCGCGTAGCTCTCATTTCTTCCCCGATATCTCTGTGTTTTCATGCACATCTCATACCATCCCCTATATCACTGTGCCTTCGCGCACCTCTCACACCTTCCCCTATATCGCTGTGTTTTCACTCACCTCTCATAACTTCTCATATATCGCCGTGTTTTCGCGGACATCGCATAATTTCCCCATATAGCCATGTTCTTGCACACCTCTCATACCTTCCACTATATCAGTGTGTTTTCGCGCACGTCCCATAGCATCCCCTGTATCGCTCTGTTTTCGGACACCTCTCATACCTTTCCCTGTATTGCCATGTTTTCACGCATATCCCATAGCTTCCACTATATAGCCCTGTTTTCGAGCACCTCTCATGTCTTCCCCTATATCACTGTGTTTTCGCGCACCTCCCATACCTTCCTCCTTATCGCTGTGTTTTCGTGCACCTCTCATACCTTCCCCTATATCGCTGTGTTTTCACGCACCTCTCATAACTTCTCCTATATCGCTGTATTTTTGCGCACCTCTCATACCTTCCCCTATATCGCCGTGTTTTCAATCACATCTCATAACGTCCCCCATATTGCTGTGTATTCGCGCACCTCCCATAGAATCCCCTATATCGCTGTGCCTTTACGCACATCTCATACCTTCCCCTATATCGTCCTGTTTTCGCGCACCTCCCATACCTTCCCTTTTATTGTTGTGTTTTCGTGCACCTCTCATACCTTCCCCTTTATTGCTGTGTTTTCGCGCATCTCTCATGGTTTCCCCAATATTGACGTGTATTCATGCACATCTCATGCCGTCCCTTATATCGCTGTGCTTTCGCGCACCTCCAATAGCTACGCCCACGTCGCTGTGTTTTCGCGCACCTCTCATACCTTCCCCTATATCACTGTCTTTTTGCGCACATCCCATAGCTTCATCTTTATCGCTGTGTTATTGCTCACCTCTCATAGCTTCCCCTATATCACTGTGTTTTTACGCACCTCTCATGTCTTCACCTATATCGCTGTTTTCGCTCCTGTCATTACTTCCATTATATCGCTGTGTTTTCTCACACCTCTGATACATTCCCCTGTATCGCCGTGTTGTCACGCACCTCTCATAATTTCCCCTACATCGCTGTATTCTCGCACACCTCTTCATACCTTCCCCTATATCACTGTGTTTTCGCGCACATCCCATAGCTTCCACTACATTGCCCTGTTTTAGCGCACCTCTCATGTCTTCCCCTACATCACTGTGTTTTCTCACACCTCTGATGCATTCCCCTATAACGCCAAGTTTTCGCGCACCTCTCCTACTTTCCCCTAAATCACCGTGTTCTCGCGCAGCTCGCATACCTTCCACTATATCGCCCTGTTTTCATGCACATCCCATAGCTCTCACTATATTACCCTGTTTTCGTGCACCTCTCATGTCTCCCCTATATCGCTGTATTATTGCTTCTCTCATAACTTCCCCTATATCGCTGTGTTTTCTTGCACCTGTGATGCATTCCCCTGTATCGCCGTGTTTTTGCGCACCTCTCATACTTTCCCCTATATCACCGTGTTTTCACGCATCTCTCATTTCTTCCCCGATATCTCTGTGTTTTCATGCACATCTCATACCGTCCCCTATATCACTGTGCCTTCGCGCAACTCTCATACCTTCCCCTATATCACTGTGTTTTCGCGCACGTCCCATAGCATCCACTACATTGCCCTGTTTTTGCGCACCTCTCATACCTTCCCGTATATCGCCCTGTTTTCGCACACCTCCCATTCCTTCCCCTGTATCGCTGTGTTTTAGTGCACCTCTCATACCTTCCCCTATATTGCCCTGTTTTCATGAAGTTGCCATACCTTCCCCGATATCGCTGTTTTCGTGCACCTCTCATACCTTCCCCTATATCGCTGTCTTTTTGCGCACCTCTCATACCTTCCCCTACATCGCCCTGTTTTCGCACACATCCCATAGCTTCCACTATATCGCTCTGTTTTCACTCGTCTCATAACGTCCCCTATATCGCTGTGTTTTCTTGCACCTCTGATGCATTCCCCTGTATCGCCGTGTTTTTGCGCACCTCTCATACTTTTCCCTATATAGCCGTGTTTTTGCGCATCTCTCATGGCATCCCCGATATCGCCGTGGTTCATGCATATTTCATACATTCCCCTATATCGCTGTGTTTTCGCGCAGCTCCCATAGCTTCCGCTACATCGCTGTGTTTTCGCGCACCTCTCATGCCTTCACCTATATCGCTGTCTTTTCGCACCCTGATATAGCTTCACCTTTATCGCTGTGTTTTTGTTCACCTCTCATAGCTCCCACTATATCGCCGTGTTTTCGCGCACCTCTCATGGAATCCCCAATATCGCCATGTGTTCATGCACATCTCATACCGTCCCCTATATCACTGTGTTTTCTCGCACCTCTGATGGCTTCCCCGATATCGCCATGCATTCATGCACATCTCATACCGTCCCCCATATCGCTGTGTTTTCGTGCACCTCTCATACCTTCCCCTATATCGCTGTGTTTTCACGCACCTCTCTTAACTTCCCCTATATCGCCGTGTTTTTGCGCACCTCTCATAACTTACCCTATATCGCCGTGTTATTATGCACATCTCATAATGTCCTCTATATCGCTGCATATTTGCGCACCTCCCATAGCATCCCTTATATCGCTGCGCCTTCGCGCACCTCTCATACCTTCCCAAATATCGCCCTGTTTTCGCGCACCTCCCATTCCTTCACCTATATCGCTGTTTTCGTGCACCTCTCATACCTTCTCCTATATCGCTGTGCCTTCGCGCACCTCTCATACCTTCCCCTATATCGCCCTGTTTTCACACTCCTCTCATACCTTCCCCTATATCAATGTGTTTTCACGCACCTCTCATACCTTCCCCTATATCGCTGTGTTTTCGCACACCTCTCATGGCTTCCCGACTATCGCCGTGTATTCATGCACATGTCATAGCTTTCCCTATATCGCTGTGCCTTCGCGCCCCTCTCATGCATTTCCGTATATCGCTGTGTTTTTGCACACCTCTCATACCTTCCCCAATATCACTGTGTTTTCATGCACATCTCATAACGTCCCCAATGTCGCTGGGTTTTCACACACCTCTCATAAATTCCCCTATATCGCTCTGTTTTCGCGCTCCTCTCATACCTTCCCCAATATCACTGTGTTTTCGCGCTCCTCTCATACCTTCCCCTATATCGCTGTGTTTTCGCGCACCTCTCATACCTTCGCCGATATCGCTGTGTTTTCGTGCTCCTCTCCTACCCTCCCCTATATTACTGTGTTTTCACGCACCTCTCTTAAATTCTCCTATATCGCTGTGTTTTCGCACAGCTCTCATATCTTCCCCTATATCGCTGTCTTTTCGCGCACATCCCATAGCTTCACCTTTATCGCTGTGTTATTGCTCAACTCTCATAGCTTCCCCTATATCGCCGTTTTTTCGCACACCTCGCATGTCTTCACCTATATCGCTATGTTTTCGCTCCAATCATTACTTCCCCTATATCGCTGTGTTTTCTCGCACCTCTGAAACATTCCCCTGTATCACCATGTTTTCGCACACCTCTTATAATTTCCCTAATATCGCCGTGTTCTCGCAGACTTCTCATACCTTCCCCTATATCACTATGTTTTTGCGCACGTCCCATAGCGTCCCCTATATCGCTGTGTTTTCTCGCACCTCTGATGCATTCCCCTGTATCGCCGTGTTTTCGGGCACATCCCATAGCTTCCACTATATTGCCCTGTTTTTGTGCACCTCTCATGTCTTCTCCAATATCACTGTGTTTTCGCGCACCTCCCATAGCATCCCCTATATAGCAGTGCCTTCGCGCACCTCTCTTGCCTTCCCCTATATCGCCATTTTCGCGCACTTCCCATACATTCCCCTATATCGCTGTGTTTTCATGCACCTCCCATAGCATCCCCTATATTGCTGTGCCTTCACGCACCTATCTTACCTTCCCCTATATAGCCCTGTTTTCGCGCACCTCCCATACATTCCCCTATATCGCTGTGTTTTCACGCACCTCTCATAACTTCTCCTATATCGCTGTATTTTTGTGCACCTCTCATAGCTTCCCCAATATAGCCGTGTTTTCATGCACATCTCTTAAAGTCCCCTATATCGCTGTGTTTTCGCACACCTCTCATAACTTCCCCATATCGCCCTGTTTTCGCGCACATTCCATAGCTTCCACTATATTGCCCTGTTTTCGCGCACCTCTCATGTCTTCCCCTACATCGCTGTATTTTCTCGCACTTCTGATGCATTCCCACATAACGCCAAGTTTATCGCGCACCTCTCATACTTTCCCTTATATCACCGTGTTTTCGCGTACCCCTCATAGCTTCCCATATATCACCGTGTTTTCATACACATCTCATACCGTCAGCTATATCACTGTGTTTTCGCGCACCTCCCATAGCATCCCCTATATCGCTGTGTCTTCGTGCACCTCTCATACCTTCCCCTATATCGCTCTGTTTTCGCGCTCCTCCTATAATTTCCCCTATATCGCTGTGTTTTCACGCACCTCTTATGGCTTCCCCAATATCGCCGTGTATTCGTGCTCGTCTCATACCGTCCCCTATATCGCTGTGTTTTCGTGCACCTCTTATAATTTCCCCATATCGCCGTGTTCTCGCAGACCTCTCATACCTTCCCCTATATCACTGTGTTTTCATGCAAGTCCCATAGCGTCCCCTATATCGCTGTGTTTACTCGCACCTCTGATGCATTCCACTGTATCTCCGTGTTGTCACGCACATCCCATAGCTTCCACTATATTGCCCTGTTTTTGCGCACCTCTCATGTCTTCCCCTATTTCACTGTGTTTTCGCGCACCTCCCATAGCATCTCCTATATTGCTGTGCCTTCGCGCACCTCTCATACCTTCCCATATATCGCCCTGTTTTCGCGCACCTCCCATACATTCCCCTATATCGCTGTGTTTTCTCGCACATCTGATATATTCTCCTGTATCGCCGTGTTTTCGCGCACCTCTCATAATTTCGCCTATATCGCCGTGTTCTCGCACACCTCTCATACCATCCCCTATATCACTCTGTTTTCGCGCACGTCCCATAGCTTCCAATACATTGCCCTGTTTTCGCGCACCTCTCATGTCTTCCCCTACATCGCTGTGTTTTCTCACACCTCTGATGCATTCCCCTATAACGCCAAGTTTTCGCGCACCTCTCCTACTTTCCCCTGTATCGCCGTGTTCTCGCGCAGCTCGCATACCTTCCCCTATATCACTGTGTTTTCACGCACGTCCCATGGAGTCCCCTATATTGCTGTGTTTTCGCGTAGCTCTCATTTCTTCCCCGATATCTCCGTGTTTTCATGCACATCTCATACCATCCCCTATATCACTGTGCCTTCGTGCACCTCTCATACCTTCCCCTATATCGCTGTGTTTTCGTGCACCTCTCATAACTTCACACCTTCCCCTATATCGCTGTGTTTTCACTCACCTCTCATAACTTCTCATATATCGCCATGTTTTTGCGGACCTCTCATAATTTCCCCTATATAGCCATGTTCTTGCACACCTCTCATACCTTCCACGATATCACTGTGTTTTCGCGCACGTCCCATAGCATCCCCTGCATCGCTGTGTTTTCGGACACCTCTCATACCTTTCCCTGTATTGCCATGTTTTCACGCATATCCCATAGCTTCCACTATATAGCCCTGTTTTCGAGCACCTCTCATGTCTTCCCCTATATCACTGTGTTTTCGCGCACCTCCCATACCTTCCTCCTTATCGCTGTGTTTTCGTGCACCTCTCATACCTTCCCCTATATTGCTGTGTTTTCACGCACCTCTCATAACTTCTCCTATATCACTGTATTTTTGCGCACCTCTCATACCTTCCCCTATATCGCCGTGTTTTCAATCACATCTCATAACGTCCCCCATATTGCTGTGTATTCGCGCACCTCCCATAGAATCCCCTATATCGCTGTGCCTTTGCGCACATCTCATATCTTCCCCTATATCGTCCTGTTTTCGCGCACCTCCCATACCTTCCCTTTTATTGTTGTGTTTTCGTGCACCTCTCATACCTTCCCCTATATTGCTGTGTTTTCGCGCATCTCTCATGGTTTCCCCAATATTGACGTGTATTCATGCACATCTCATACCGTCACTTATATCGCTGTGTTTTCGCGCACCTCTCATACCTTCCCCTATATCACTGTCTTTTTGCGCACATCCCATAGCTTCATCTTTATCGCTGTGTTATTGCTCACCTCTCATAGCTTCCTCTATATCACTGTGTTTTTACGCACCTCTCATGTCTTCACCTATATCGCTGTTTTCGCTCCTGTCATTACTTCCATTATATCGCTGTGTTTTCTCACACATCTGATACATTCCCCTGTATCGCCGTGTTGTCACGCACCTCTCATAACTTCCCCTACATCGCTGTATTCTCGCACACCTCTTCCTACCTTCCCCTATATCACTGTGTTTTCGCGCACATCCCATAGCTTCCACTACATTGCCGTTTTCACGCACCTCTCATGTCTTCCCCTACATCACTGTGTTTTCTCACACCTCTGATGCATTCCCCTATAACGCCAAGTTTTCGCGCACCTCTCCTACTTTCCCCTAGATCACCGTGTTCTCGCGCAGCTCGCATACCTTCCCCTATATCACTGTGTATTCACGCACGTCCCATGGAGTCCCCTATATTGCTGTGTTTTCGCGCAGCTCTCATACCTTCCCCTATATCGCCCTGTTTTCATGCACATCCCATAGCTCTCACTATATTACCCTGTTTTCGTGCACCTCTCATGTCTCCACTATATCGCTGTATTATTGCTTCTCTCATAACTTCCCCTATATCGCTGTATTCTTGCACCTGTGATGCATTCCCCTGTATCGCCGTGTTTTTGCGCACCTCTCATACTTTCCCCTATATCGCCATGTTTTCACGCATCTCTCATTTCTTCCCCGATATCTCCGTGTTTTCATGCACATCTCATACCGTCCCCTATATCACTGTGCCTTCGCGCACCTCTCATACCTTCCCCTATATCACTGTGTTTTCGTGCACCTCTCATACCTTCACACCTTCCCCTATATCGCTGTGTTTTCACTCAACTCTCATAACTTCTCATATATCGCCGTGTTTTTACGGACCTCTCATAATTTCCCCTATGTAGACATGTTCTTGCACACCTCTCATACCTTCTACTATATCACTGTGTTTTGCGCACGTCCCATAGCAACCCCTGTATCGCTGTGTTTTCGGGCACTTCTCATAACTTTCCCTGTATCGCCATGTTTTCGCGCATATCCCATCATTCCACTATATAGCCCTGTTTTCGAGCACCTCTCATGTCTTCCCCTATATCACTGTGTTTTTGCGCACCTCCCATACCTTCCTCTATATCGCTGTGTTTTCGTGCACCTCTCATACCTTCTCCTATATCGCTGTGTTTTCACGCACCTCTCATAACTTCTCCTATATTGATGTATTTTTGCGCACCTCTCATACTTTCCCCTATATCGCCGTGTTTTCAATCACATCTCATAACGTCCCCCATATTGTTGTGCATTCGCGCACCTCCCATAGAATCCCCTATATTGCTGTGCCTTCGCGCACCTCCCATACCTTCCCTTTAATCGTTGTGTTTTCGTGCACCTCTCATACCTTCCCCTATATTGCTGTGTTTTCGTGCATCTCTCATGGCTTCCCCAATATTGCCGTGTATTCATGCACATCTCATACCGTCCCTTATATCGCTGTTCCTTCGCGCACCTCCCATAACTACGCCCACGTCGCTGTGTTTTCGCGCACCTCTCATACCTTCCCCTATATCGCTGTCTTTTTGCACACATCCCATAGCTTCATCTTTATCGCTGTGTTATTGATCACTTCTCATAGCTTCCCCTATATCACTTTGTTTTCATGCACCTCTCATGTCTTCATCTGTATCGCAATGTTTTCGCTGCTGTCATTACTTCCATTATATCGCTGTGTTTTCTCACATCTCTGATACTTTCCCCTGTATCGCCGTGTTGTCACGCACCTCTCATAATTTCCCCTACATGGCTGTATTCTCGCACACCTCTCATACCTTCCCCTATATCAGTGTTTTCGCGCACGTCCCATAGCATCCACTAAATTGCCCTGTTTTTGCGCACCTCTCATACCTTCCCGTATATCGCCCTGTTTTCGCACACCTCCCATTCCTTCCCCTGTATCGCTGTGTTTTAGTGCACCTCTCATACCTTCCCCTATATTGCCCTGTTTTCGCGAAGCTCCCATACCTTCCCCGATATCGCTGTGTTTTCGTGCACCTCTCATACCTTCCCCTATATCGCTGTCTTTTCGCGCACCTCTCATACCTTCCCCTACATCGCCCTGTTTTCGCACACATCCCATAGCTTCCACTATATTGCCCTGTTTTCGCGCACCTCTCATGCCTTCCCCTATGTCGCTCTGTTTTCGATCCTCTCATAACGTCCCCTATATCGCTATGTTTTCTTGCACCTCTGATGCATTCCCCTGTATCGCCGTGTTTTTGCACACCTCTCATACTTTTCCCTATATAGCCGTGTTTTTGCGCATCTCTCATGGCATCCCCGATATCGCCGTGGTTCATGCATATTTCATACATTCCCCTATAGCGCTGTGTTTTCACGCAGCTCCCATAGCTTCCGCTACATCGCTGTGTTTTCGCGCACCTCTCATGCCTTCACCTATATCGCTGTCTTTTCGCACCCTGATATAGCTTCACCTTTATCGCTGTGTTTTTGTTCACCTCTCATAGCTTCCACTATATCGCCGTGTTTTCGCGCACCTCTCATGGAATCCCCAATATCGCCATGTGTTCATGCACATCTCATACCGTCCCCTATATCACTGTGTTTTCTCGCACCTCTGATGGCTTCCCCGATATCGCCGTGCATTCATGCACATCTCATACCGTCCCCCATATCGCTGTGTTTTCGCGCACCTCTCATACCTTCCCCTATATCGCTGTGTTTTCACGCACCTCTCTTAACTTCCCCTATATCGCCGTGTTTTTGCGCACCTCTCATAACTTACTCTATATTGCCGTGTTATTATGCACATCTCATAATGTCCTCTAAATTGCTGCATATTTGCGCACCTCCCATAGCATCCCTTATATCGCTGCGCCTTCGCGCACCTCTCATACCTTCCCAAATATCGCCCTGTTTTTGCGCACCTCCCATTCCTTCACCTATATCGCTGTTTTCGTGCACCTCTCATACCTTCTCCTATATCGCTGTGCCTTCGCGCACCTCTCATACCTTCCCCTATATCACCCTGTTTTCACACTCCTCTCATACCTTCCCCTATATCAATGTGTTTTCACGCACCTCTCATACCTTCCCCTATATCGCTGTGTTTTCGCACACCTCTCATGGCTTCCCGACTATCGCCGTGTATTCATGCACATCTCATAGCTTTCCCTATATCGCTGTGTTTTCGCGCACCTCTCATACCATCCCCTATATCACTATGCCTTCGCGCACCTCTCATGCATTCCCGTATATCGCTGTATTTTTGCACACCTCTCATACCTTCCCCAATATCACTGTGTTTTCATGCACATCTCATAACGTCGCCAATATCACTGTGTTTTCACGCAGCTCTCATACCTTCCCCTATATCGCTGTGTTTTTGCACACGTCTCATGGCTTCCCGACTATCGCCGTGTATTCATGCACATCTCATACCTTCCCCTATATCGCTGTGTTTTCGCGCACCTCCCATAGCTTCGCCTACATCGCTGTTTTCGTGCACCTCTCATACCTTCCCCTATATCGATGTATTTTTGCGCACCCCTCATACCTTCCCCAATATCACCATGGTTTCATGCACATCTCATAATGTCCCCAATGTCGCTGGGCTTTCACGCACCTCTCATAACCTCTCCTATATCGCCCTGTTTTCGAGCTCCTCTCATACCTTCCCCTATATCGCGGTGTTTTCGCACACCTCTCATGGCTTCCCGACTATCGCCGTGTATTGATGCACATCTCATACATTCCCCTATATCGCTGTGCTTTCGCGCACCTCCCATAGCTTCGCCTACATCGCTGTTTTCGCGCACCTCTCATACCTTCCCCTATATCGATGTATTTTTGCGCATATCTCATATCTTCCCCTATATTGATGTGTTTTCATGCACATCTCATAACGTCCCCTATATCGCTGTGTATTTGCGCACCGCCCATAGAATACCCTATATCACTGTGCCTTCGCGCACCTCTCATTCATTCCCGTATACAGCTGTGTTTTTGCACACCTCTCATACCTTCCCCAATATCACCGTGGTTTCATGCACATCACATAACGTCCCCAATGTCGCTGGGTTTTCACACACCTCTCATAACCTCCCCTATATCGCCCTGTTTTCGCGCTCCTCTCATACCTTCCCCTATATCGCTGTGTTTTCGCGCACCTCTCATACCTTCGCCGATATCGCTGTGTTTTCGTGCTCCTCTCCTACCCTCCCCTATATTACTGTGTTTTTACGCACCTCTCTTAAATTCTCCTATATCGCTGTGTTTTCGCGCACCTCTCATACCTTCCCCTATATCGCTGTGTTTTCACCCACCTCTCATCCCTTCCCCTATATCGCTGTGTTTTCGCAAAACTCCCATAGTTTCCCCTATATCGCTGTTTTCGCACACATCTCATACTTTACCCTATATCGCTGTGTTTTACCGCACCTCCCATAGCTTCCCCAATATCATTGTGTTTTCGCACACCTCTCATACCTTCCCCTATATTGCTGTGGATTCGCTCACCTCTTATAGCTTCCCCCATATTGCCGTGTTTTCACGCACCTCTGATACCTTCACGTATATCGCCGTGTTTTCACGCACCTTCCATACCTTCCCTGATATTCCTGTGTTGTCACGTACCTCCCATAGCTTTTGCTATATCGCTGTTTTTGCGCCCCTCTCATAGCTTCCCCAACATCGCTGTGTTTTCACGTATCTCTCATACCTTCTCCTGTATCGCAATGTTTCACGCACCTCCCACAGCTTCCCATATATCGCTGTGTTTTCTCACACGTCTGATACCGTCCCTTATATCTGTCTGTTGTCGTGCACCTCCCATAGCTTCTCATATATCGCTGTGTTTTTGCGCACCTCTCATACCTTCCCGTACATTGCTGTGTTTTCCTGCTCCTCTCATACTTTCTCCTATATCGCTGTGTTTTCACGCACCAACCATAGTTTCCCCTACATCACTGTGTTTTCTCGCACTGCTCATTCCTTCCCCAATATCGCTCTGTTATCGAGCACCTCCCATAGCTTCCCATATATCGCTGTGTTTTCGCGCACCTCTCATAACTTCCCCTATATCGTTGTGTTTTCGCGCACCTCTCATACATTCCCTATATCACTGTGTTTTCATGCATCTTGCATACTTACCCGTATATCCCTGCGTTTTCACGCTCCGCTCATTCCATCCTCTAATTTCAGAGTTTTCGTACACCTCTCAACGCTTCCCCTGTATCGCCATATTTTCACGCACCTCCCCTTAGCTTCCCCTACATCACTGTTTTCGCGCACCTCTCATAACTTCCCCTATCACTGTGATTTCGCACTCCGCCCATAGCTTCCCCTATATTGCTGTGTTTTCGCTCACCTCTCATACCTTCCCCTGTATCGTCGTGTTTTCGTGCTCCTCCCATACCTTTTCATACATCGCTGTGTAATCGTGCTCCTTTCATACTTTCTCCTATATCCCCTTGTTTTCACACACCTCCCATAGCTTCCCCTATATTGCTGTGTTTTCTCACACCCCTCATACCTTCCCCTATATTGCGCTGTTATTGCTCACCTCCCACAGCTTCCCATATATCGCTGCGTTTTCGTGCCCCTCCAATAGATTCCTCTATATCACTGTGTTTTCGCACACCTCTCATACCTTCCCCTATGTCGTTGCGTTTTCGCACACCTCTCATACCTTCCCCTATATCGTGGTGTTATCGTGCACCTCTCATACCTTCCCCTATATCGCTGTGACATCGCGCACCGCCCATAGCTTCCCCTATATCGCTGTTTTCGCTCACCTCTCACACCTTCCCCTTTATCGCCGTCTTTTCGTGCACCTCCCATGCCTTCCCCTATATCGCTGTGTTCTCATACACCTCTTATAGCTTAACATATATTGCAATGTTTTCGTGCACCTCTCATAGAATCCCCCAAATCACTGTGTTTACGCGCACCTCTCATGACTTCCCCTATATCACTGTGTTTTCGTGCACCTCCCATAGAGTCCCCTATATCGCCGTGTTTTTGCTCACCTCTCACAGCTTTGCCTAAATCGCGCATCACTCCGACCTTCACCTTTTCATATGCCGACGTGTTTTCACAAACCTCTCATACCTTCACGTATATCGCCGTGTTTTCGTGCACCTCCCATGACTTCCCCTATATCACTGTGTTTTCGTGCACCTCTCATACCTTCCCCTATATTGCTGTGTTTTCGCTCACCTCTTATCATACAGCTTCCCCTATAACGCCGTGTCTTCCTGCACTTCTCATACCTTCCCCTATATCGATGTGTTTTCACGCACCTCTGATACCTTCACGTATATTGCCGTGTTTTCGTGCACCATTCATACCTTCCCCTATATTGCTGTATTGTTGCATAACTCCAATAGCTTCCGTTATATCACGGTTTTCGCGCACCTCTCATACCTTCCCGTACATCGATGTGTTTTCGTACTCCTCTCATACTTTCTCCTATATTGCCGTGTTTTCACGCACCTCCCATAGCTTCCCCTACATCGCTGTGTTTTCTCGCACCCCTCATACCTTCCCCATGTCGCTCTGTTTTCGTGCACCTCCCACAGCTTCCCATATATCGCTGTGGTTTCGCGCACCTCCCATAGATTCCCCTATATCGCTGTGTTTTTGCACACCTCTCATACTGTTCCCGATATCGCCCTGTTTTCACGCACCTCCCATAGTTTCCCATATATCGCAGTGTTTTCCCGCACCTCTCATACCTTCCCCTTTTTCACTGTGCTTTCGTGCACCTCTCATAGCTTCCCTCAAATTGCTCTTTTTCGCAGACCTCTCATATAATCATCTATATCACCATGTTTTCGCGCACCTCCCATAGCTTCCCCTATATCACTGCTGTATTCGCGCACCTCTCATACCTTCCTCTATATCGCCGTGTTTTCGTGCACCTCCCATACCTTCCCCTATATCGCTGTGTTTTCGTGCACCTCCCATAGAGTCCCCTATACCGCTGTGTTTTCGCACACCCCTCATACCTTCCCCTATATCGCTCTGTTATCGCGCACCACCCATAGATTCCCATATATCGTTGCTTATTTGCGCACCTCCTATAGATTCCTCTATATCACTGTGTTTTTGCGCACCTCTCATACCTTTCCCTATATCGCCGTGTTTTCATGCACCACCCATACCTTCCACTATATCGCTGTGATTTTGTACAACTCCCATAGATTCCCCTATGTCTCTGTGTTTTTGCGCACCTCGCATACCTTCCCCTATATTGACGTGTTTTCACGCAACTCTCATATCTTCTTGTATATCGCCGTGTTTTCATGTACCTCTCATAGCTTTCCCTATATCACTATGTTTTTGCACACCTTTCATACCTTCCCCTATATCGACGTGTTTTCGCAGACTTCTCATCCCTTCCCCGATATTGCTGTGCTTTAGCGCACTTCTGATACCTTCCCCGTATGACTGTGTTTTCACGCACCTCCATAACTTCCCTTATGTCTCTGTACTCTTCTGCACCTCTCATCACTTCCCCTATATAGCTCTGCTTTCGCACACCTCCCATAGCTTCCCGTACATGGCTGTGTTTTTGCTCACCACTCATACCTTCCCCCATATCGCACTGTTTTCAAGCACCTCCCATAGTTTCCCATATAGCGTCATGTTTTCGCGCACCTCTCATACTTTCCCCTATATCGCTATGTAATCGCACACCACCCATTGCTTCCCATTTTTCGCCCTGCTTACGCGCACCTCTCACAGCTTCCTATATATTGCGATGTTTTCGCGCACCTCTCATAGCTTCCCCCAAATCGCTGTGTTTTCGCGATCCTCTCAAACCTTCCCCTATGTCGCTCTGTTTTCATGCACCTCCCATACCTTCCAATATATCGCTGGTTTTTCGCGCACCTCTCACACCTTCCACTATATCGCTTTTCCTTTTTTGCTGTGTTTTCGCTCACCTCTCACAGCTTCCCCTATACCACCTATTTTTCACGCACATCTAATTACTTCCCCTTTATCGCTGTGTTATCGAGCAGCTCACATAACTTCCCCTATATTGCTATGTTTTCAGGGACCTTCCATAGCTTCCCATTTTTCACCATATTTTCGCGCACCTCTCATAGCTTCCCATATATTGCGATGTTTTCACGGACCTCTCATAGATTCGCCAAAGTTGCCGTGCTTTTGCGCACCTCCCATAGCTTCCTCCATATTGCAGTGTTTTCTCACACATCTCATACATTCCCCTATATCGCTGTGTTTTCACTCACCTCTCATCCCGTCCCCGATATCACTGTGATTTCGCGCACCTTCCAAGGCTTCCTCTATATCCCTGTGCTTTCGCTCACCTCTCATAGCTTCCGCTATATCACCGAGTTTTCGCGCACCTCTCATATCTTGCCCTATGTCGCTGTGCTCTTGTGCACCTCTCTTCACTTCCCCTATATCGCCCTGTTTTCACGGACCTCCCATAGCTTCCCATTTTTCGCCGTGTTTTCGCGCACCTCTCATAGCTTCCCATTTATTGCGATGATTTTGCACACCTCTCATAGATTCCCCCAAATCGCTGTGTTTTTGCGCACCTCTCATAGCTTCCCATATATCGCCATGTTCTGGCACACCTCGCATAGCTACCCCTACATCGCTGTGTTTTCGCGCACCTTTCATACCTTCTCCTATATCGCCGTGCGTTCACGCACCTCCCATAACTTCCCCTATATTGCTGTGTTTTCTCACACTTCTCATAACTTTCCCATTCTCGCTTTGTTTTTGTGCACCTCCCATAGCTTCCCATATATCGCTGTGTTTTCTCGCACTTCTCATACCGTCCACTATACCGCTATGTTTTCGCACATCTCTCGTAGCTTGCCCTATATCGATGTGTGTTCGCGTACCTCTCATAACTTCCCCTATTTCGCTGTGTTTTCGCGCAGCTCGCATAGCTTCCACTATATCATTGTGTTTTCACGCACCTCTCATACCTTCACGTATATCGCTGTGTATTCGCGCACCTCTAATAGCTTCCCCTATATGGCCGTGTATTTGCACATATCGCATAGCTTCCCCTATATCGTTGTGTTCTCGCGCACCTCCCATACCTTCCACTCTATCGCTGTATTTTTGCGCACCTCTCATAGCTTTCTATATATTGCAATTTTTTTCTCGCACCTCTCATAGCTTCCCCCGAATCGCTGCGCTTTCGTACACCTCGCATAGCTTTCTATATATTGCAATTTTTCTGCGCACCTCTCATAGCTTCCCCTATATCGCCGTATTTTCACGCACCTCGCATGGTTTCCCATATATCGCCATGTTTTCACACACCTCCCATACCTTCCCCTTTTTTGCTGTGTTATTGCACACCTCTCATAGCTTCCCCTCTATTGCTATGTTCTGGTGCACCTCTCATAGGTTTCTATATATTGCAATATTTTCGCGCACTTCTCATAGCTTCCTCAAAATCACTGTGTTTTCGCGCACCTCTCATAGCTTCCCCTATATCACCATGTTTTCGCGCACCTCGCATAGCTTCCCATATATCGTTCTGTTTTCGCACACCTCTCATAACTTCCCCTACATCGCTATGTTTTTGCTCACTTCTGATAGTTTTGCCTATATCATCGTGTTCTCGCGCACCTCTCATACCTTCCCTTTTTTAGCTGAGTTTTCGCTCATCTCTCATACATTCACCTATATCGACGTGTATTAATGCACATCTCATACCTTCACTTATATCGCCCCTCTATTGCTGTGTTCTCGTGCACCTCTCATAGGTTTCTATATATTGCAATATTTTCGCGCACCTC